>NW_009928270.1:11077-20083 GCF_000696875.1 Nestor notabilis | reverse complement strand
TGCTGAACCATGTCAGTTGTTTGGAAACTTGTTTAAGGAAACAGGCTTTGTTTCTCAGTACTCATTTCTTAAAGTAAAATCTAAGTTTAAACTCTTTGTAATTATTCTAAATTGCAGAACGATGGCCTCACAGGAGCAGGTCTGGCCAGTCCCAATGAAGGCAATTGGAGCACAAAACCTTTTGACAATGCCTGGAGGAGTGACCAAATCAGGGTATCTTCATAAAAAAGGAGGCACCCAGCTGCAGATCTTGAAGTGTAAGTTGACTAAACTAAATGTTTTAAATGCTTGCCTTCGGGGCTTTTAGCACATTTCATGTTAACAGACTATTTAATGCAGCTGATCTGCTGCTTCGCCTGTACTGGATTACAGTTTTACTGGAGTATATAAATGAAAGTCCCATATTGAAAGAATTTCCTATAGTTGTTTTGAAACTGTAAATCTTAGGTAATAAATGTTGTGGGTGATTTACTTGGTTAAATCTTTTGTCAAGTCCTTCACAAATAAGGTTTTAAAGACACAAACAGATTCCTGGTGTATGTATCAATTTCAAATACTATTTTCTAAAAGAAATTAGTACTCAGCTTTTTTCCCAGTCGGTTATTCTGTATTGGAAAAATATCCCCATCTCCTTCTGCTGTTGTGAAATAGAAATTTTCTCACTGCCAACATCAGGTTGTATTTAGAAACAGTAATTGCTTCTGGAATCAGAATCTATTTAAATGGAAAAAACTGTACTTATGTAGTGAAGGACAAAGATTACTGTCTTTGATAAAGGAAGGAGTGTTGCCTCCTTTAAAAAAAAAAAAAAAGAAAATAAATCATCAGAGGGATACCATCATGGGTTCAGGATGTTCATAAATATGTATTTATACCCTTTGGCTACCTTCTTCCTTCCACTTTGTTTTAGGTTGCATTATTGCATTAGCTTATTCCTCTAGTGAAGGAGCACAAGTGGAGGTCAGACCTGCAGTCTATTAGGCTTCTTTTGAAGTTATCAGATCAGCTACCTCTGAAATGAGAGCAGCAGATGCTCCCTTTAGTCCTGAAACACTGTGAGCAGACAGCTTCACCCTGTGGCTGATGGTCACTTAACTAATTTGTGCTCTTTTATAATGATTACTAAGATGACTAAAATCTTAAACAATAGTTCTAACCGAGTTAGAGGCTCTAGTTAATGTACTGCCTTTGGATATATTTTGCTCACTTTCTTTCTTTACCTTTTCAGGGCCATTGAGATTTGTGATTATCCATGAGGGATGTATTTACTATTTTAAGAGCAGCACATCTGCATCCCCACAGGGTGCTTTTTCTTTGAATGGTTACAACAGGTGAGTGCCAAAGAACTTAACACCCAAGCGTCTTCTACTTAATACTGGGGGGGGGACGACGGGACTGTGGTTTTCACTTCCAGTGAAGTTGAACAGGACTACACCTGTTATTTGGGTTAAGCACTGATCTTGGACTCCAAGAGGTGTATTCCTTTCAAACTGTATATATGATGTTCCCTGTGCTTTGCAAGTATATAGCCTTCATCTTTTGTAATTTAACCAGTAAGGCTATTAAAATTGCAGCAGGCTTACTCTTGTTACTGACTTACTGCAGACTTTGCACGTGCAGGTAGATGTGGATTCTTTTGGAAAAATTATCTTTGTTCTCTAGTGACTTCAGTGATTGTCACAAAAATAGAAAGGAATCAGAAAAGAATATTTATGGAGTTACTGATTCAGTAACGTGTGTCAAAACTGATTCAACTACAGTAGTGATAGACGAGAGAACGCATGTGCAAAACGTCTGACTGATCTTGTTACATGTTCTAAATCTTAATGTTTGCTTTTTAAGTTGAAGACAAAAAGACTTTGCTTTCACATTAACCATGACTACCAGAATCTGAGTGCAGCATACGTACAAGGCTTACGGTTAGAAGCCTATCCTAACTTTAGGAAATTGCTGTTGTAACTGATGCTCAGAAAGGACTATGGAGAGAATGCAGAGATTTATCGCATCATTGGTCCTAACCACTGCAATTTTTTTTGGTATTTTTAAACATGTATGTTGTTCTTGTACTGCATAATGTTCTCAGACTTCTGGAATACGGAAATATCTTTTGATAGAATGCGAGAGCCTTCTAACTGGCTGCAACAATAATATATTTTATGGGAATACAGTTGTAAGCATTGTGACTAATTAAAAATTCAATATGAATTTGTATAAGAAACTTGTGCTGTGACTTAGACATGACTCTAGCTTCAGTAATCACATTAACATGAAAAATACTGTGGAATTTGTAAATGCTGGGGATTGTGTCATTGCTTTGCATATATCTGCATTCTAGCAGCCTTGTAGGGACTTTGACTGTAATCAGGACCAGATCTTGTTCAGTATTATGAACAGTCATAAGCATTATTGAGAAATCATTTGAAATGAAAGAATTTGTTAGCCTGGGTAGTTGCATAAGGCTGCGTGAAAACAAGTCACTCTAAGGCTTCTCTGGACTTTTATTTTGCCATTTTCATTCAATAGACTTTATGTGTGTAGCATGGACATGACATGAGAAAGTGCTGAGTGCACTAATGACTCAAAATGTATAGTGATGCCTATTGCTAGTATCCCTCCCAGCTGTACCAGGGGTATTTCCCACATTAACGTCCTTATGAGCCTTACATTAGTCAAATAGCTTAAAAGTTCCTTTTTTATTGGCTTTGTTTTGGACTGGGCAGATGCAGAAAAGTACATCCTCCAGTTTAAAAGTAGGATTTGGGGTCTAAAAAAGAGGTAATCTCTAATTTTGCAGTTGACATTGTTCTTAATGACAGCTTCCAGGTGTTAATTAGATTGATGTTTTTTTCCCCAAACATTATCTTGAGTAAGTCCCTAATCAAATGTCAAATATCTCTGAGAATATTCTTTCCTATACTCACAAACCATGTTCCCCAATATTAAGGGCTTATGGAAATCCTGTATTGCATGAGGAAGCTGGTGAGGTAGAAAAGTTTAGGAACAAGGAAGCAAGCCCCAGTAATGATTTGTAAAAGCTTTTATCAGACTTCTCTTTGTTTTATGCAGAACAAATCTTAGAAATGTTGCTTTTAGATTACCCACAGTCTTTAGATTTTAGTCTCTTTATTTGTTCCAAAGCCTCACAGAGAGCATCTGCAACCAAATTTTTGCATATGTAAGGAATTTCCTCATTAGAGACCTCTCTGGGGGAAAAATAAAAGGAAACAAACATATCTAATGCAGTTTGTGAAAAAGGTTGAGTTGTGCTTGGTTGAAAATAATAAAAAAGGGCAAGAAAGTGTTTATAAGGGAAAAGTGGAAAAATAAATTAACTTTTTAATATTAGTTCTCCTTTATTTTCATGGAAAATGTGTATTTTGTTTTTTTTCCTCTGTGCCTTTCTGAAATAAGGATCACAGGCACCTTAAATACTCCTTATTGTGGTTTGAAGCTTGTGAATTAATGCAGTTCATCAAAACTATTGAACAGGTCAAAACATCCATCTGTGTAAGTGTGGCTGGTGGTTTAACAAGTGCTCTTTGTCCTGTCAGGGCTCTTGTTGGTTGTCCTTTCTACCACCTTCAGTGGATACAAATGCACAAATGTAGGGATTTTTAAGGCTTTCTTCTGGGCTTGGGGGTTATTTTTCCCAAGGCAGAACTAGCCTGTAACGCTGCTTTCTGTCAGAGCTTTATGACTTGGACAGCAGAAATACAGATGAAGGTTTTCATGTATTGGTGGTTCTGTTTCTCAGGGTTATGCGGGCAGTTGAGGAGACGACATCAAGCAATGTGTTTCCTTTCAAGTTAGTTCACATTAGCAAGAAGCACAGGACGTGGTTTTTTTCGGCTTCTTCTGAAGATGAAAGAAAGGTAACTTTCTTCTGCTTTTGCAATGTAATTTTCCTTGAAGCAGAAAGCGAATCCTGGACTTCACTAAAATCTAAATGGACTGGACATGCAGCTGCCACCAGAATTTGTATACCTACTTATTTTGGCTCCTCTGAAAATCGTTTCTGAAGCTTTAACTAGTAAGTTAGTGTTAGTTCAAGTTGTAATTTAGGGAATGGTTGCAAGTGGCACATAGATGGCATGGTTTTCTCCTTAATCTTCGTTCTATTTTTAGCCAAGGAACAAGTATTTGTATGTTAAACCTTTGATAAAGTGTGAAACCTTTTCAGTGAGATCTCTCACTATGAACAAGCACCTGGCTTTAGAAAGAACAGCTTGAAATTTGCAGACTAGAAGTTTCATATATTTGTTTAATATACATTCTTATAGCACTTCAGATAGAACATTTGGCTGGTAAGTCCTATCAATATAAAGGATTCATGGATGAATCCTATTTCAGTATATGTTCCTTACAGAGTTACTCTTTTCTTACAGAGAATGGATAGTATAAATTTTTGTTTGACAATTTAAAAAGCTTGTATTGAATGTTGTATTCTTTTTCTTATTTAGAACTGGATGCTGTCCTTGAGGAGGGAAATTGATCACTACCATGAAAAGAAAGAAACAATAACAGAATGCAGGTATAAACCCTTAATTTCTATTTGCTTCTTATCCCTTTTGCTCCAGTTCTTGACAGTGGTGCTTTAGGCTCTTTGCACCTACAAATAATTTACTGTTAAATCAAAACAGGTGCAGTAAGGCCCAAGAATGAAAGGCCTTTCCAATACGTAGTTTAAATAATACCAAGACAAACCAAATCTTTTTACTAAGAGAACTTTAAATGTCAGTTTTGTATAAAACAAATAGAAACTTTAAAAAGACAGCAGCAATGTATCTGGCTGTTAATTGGGAACGAGGAATAGATCACTTTGCTTTTCCAGCATTCCTTTGCAGTGCTGCAGTCCTGCTAACAGGCCTGTGTACTGTCCCAGGACCCATAGCTCAGTGATGTAGAAGGTACTCTGTCTTTTCTTTTGCAGTGACTCTGGTTCCGATGCAGACAGTTTCTATGGCTCAGTAGAACGTCCCATTGATATCAAGTACTCTCATCATTCAGCAGATAATGAAGGTGATAAATTTAGACACTGATAAATAAGATTTACTTCCTTATTTATTTCTTCTAGATTCTGCAGAAATTATTCCCATATCTTAAGCAAACTGATCTAATTTGCAACTATAAATTCTTCTTTTTACAAAGTGTGTAGCTGTTGTAATTTTAAATCAGAAGCAGTTGTTCTGTGCCATAAACCATTAGTAAAAATAAATTGTAACTAAAGAAATTCAGATCTTTCAAGGA
Source organism: Nestor notabilis (assembly GCF_000696875.1). NCBI lineage: Eukaryota > Metazoa > Chordata > Aves > Psittaciformes > Psittacidae > Nestor > Nestor notabilis. Next base: position 14,836 of record NW_009928270.1, on the reverse strand, counting down.
GGTGTCTGACACCCTTGGGCAACATGGTCTAGTGTGAGGCATCCCTGCCCTTGGCCGGGAGTTGGAACTAGATGGTCTTGAAGTCCTTTCCAACCCGAACCATTCTGTGATTCTATGATTCTATATTGAGATGTTGTTATTGTTTGTTTAGTATGAAACAGAGTTCATCCCTGCAGCTCACGAAGATCTTGGCATTAGGCATAGGATCTGCTTATGTGAAATGCACAGAGGAATGTTTTTTTGATGACTTTTAAACTGAGTAACTTTTTAAAGTAAGGCTTTGAATGTCTGATTCTTAGCCTAGCCTGGTTTTAATCAAAGTTTGTTCCTTGTTCATTGCTGTAGTTGTTTCATAGTGAGCAGTTGGGGCTGGGTGTGTTTATTTTTTCATCACAAGTGAAGAAGACATTCAGCAAGCCTGTCAGATAAGTGTTCACAGCATATTCCAGCTACTGGCTTCCTAGTCAAGAAATGTGCTACTACAACTCAGCATGAGAAGCCTCGCCTCAAGGTTCAGCATAGTTACTTTACTAGGCCTTATCCCACCTGCCCCTTCAGATTTCCATGGGCAGGATTGACTAGAGCAAGTACTCTCATTTCCTGACAGGAAATTCCTGACTGTTTTTTGCGACTAGGACCAAAAGGCAGGAGTGAATCTTTTTAGGAAATCCGGTTCAAGTGCTGCAAAGCAGGGGAGCACAGACTCAGCAGCATTTCATATAGGATTGTGGTTTAGTACTTAGGTGTTTCTGGGAGGGAAGGGTTGTATGCAATAGAGTGTTAAGGTAGGCTTCTGTGTTGCAAAATCATAGAACTTTCTGGTTTAGGGTTAGGTTTTGGGGATTACTTTCTTTTCCAACTGGATTTGCCAGTGCATCCATGTAAGTTGTGTATCTGCAACTAAGTAGAATTGTTCTCAGGAGGGCTCTAATATCAGAAAGTGTCACCAGAAAGTAAAGTTTAAGTTGAAAGATGGGAAAAATGTGATACGAAGTATAGCTCATCTCCCACTGTTGTAAGTGATGGCTTTTTTGAATTGACAAGAAAATTTAAGGAAACGTCTTCTCTAAGTACCAAAGAGATGGACCAAAATTCTTCTTTTTTTATCCTCTTTTTTAAAACAATGAACTGAAAACTGTTTGTTTTATGAAAAAGCACTATGTACTCAGTAGTCTTTCATGGTTCCAGGAGTACTTAGAGTCTGATACACTGGTTTTTATTTGTAGATTACGACCAGGAGGAAGAGGATGAGTCTTACTTGCAGCCAGATACTTCTGACATAGTAAAAGATGGTATGTGATTCCTTTCTTTCCCTTCACAAAAGGGCTCCCAGTGAAGGCAATATTTGTGTAGAATTCCAGATTATTATTTTGGCTTGGTCATATCTAAAGTAATGCAGGTGGTGAAATAACTGAGGCAATGCGCAGGTATCTAATCTTGAGAGGTATTTAGGGTCAAAAGTTCCTCGTAACAGCACAAACAATTTACAGGGAGTGTTGCATGCCTTAGGGCATGTTTTCTTGCAGGCCTCCTGCCCTGGAAGGCCCTGTGTCTGGCCATCAGTCTGGAGGAGGGGTAATGTTTTTAATGTGGTCTCTCTGGTAAAGTTATCGTGAGCCATCCCTGAATAGAAATTGCAGGAGTTTACTACATAAAACATTCAGAATTGTGCTGGAAGTTAAATATTTATCCAACATTTGGGTACTGTCAGGCCAGATGCCAGTGCAGTATCTTAAATCACACAGAAAATTAATCTGAAAAGTCTCATTTCTTGACATACTGTATTTCCCCTCAGTGTGTAATGTATTTTGGATGTTTTCTTTCTGTAGATATGGTCCTGCCCCCAGCCTACCCGCCTCCACCAGTTCCTCATGTCAGAAAAGCTCCCTACTCAGAGTCAAGGGTAAATTCCTTTCCTGGCAAATCCACTGTGCCAGTACCACCACCACCTCCAAAAAGAAGCTTACCTGATATCAAACTAGAAGATACCTTAAACATGAGAGAACCCCACTGCCGACCTGAACCTAATCTAAAGATCCAGCCCTCATGTCGAAGGCTCAGTGAACAGCTGCCCCCTGTACCCCCTCTACCTCTTCTCAAAAAGACTGTGGGTATCAAAGAATCTTCCTCATTGCCTCCAGAGCCTGTGCCTTTAGCTCAAGTTCTTGCTACTCCAGAAGGGTGTGAGAAGCTAAAAACCTTAAACCTTTCACCACGAACTCCTCCTCCGCTACCAAGCAATAAACCCAAGGTGTCACAGCTTACTGAAAAACCAGTAGAGCCCAGAGTGCCAAGAGAACACAGTAAACCTGGACTGTTTGTGCCACCAGTGCTCCCAAAGCCACCTGTGCCAACCCACCAGCCACCCGGAGTCAAGCCTAGACCTGAGAAGTCTTCATGTCCCCAGTTACAGTAAGTATGAAAACACAAGGTGCTGTTTTCCGTGCATTAGGTAACTGACAGACTGATTTCTCACATTCACATTGACATCTGTTTCTTTTACCTGCTCCATCCCTCTCTTCCTCGCTGTGTTGTGCTTTTTTGCCTGTATTGCAATAGGTTTAGCTTTTGAAATAGTTCAGAAAGAAATTGGAAACAAATCGAACATAAGAAAAAAATACACCGAAATTTTGTAGTTAATTTCTTTTCAGGTGTGTCTTAAAGATTTAATAGCCTTTGATCACAGTTCTTTATGTCAGAACCTCAATGAACTGCAAAACCAATTTTAGGCTTCTGTGGAGATAGGAAATGTGTTTCATTTCATATTAAGATCAGGGAGGTGGAACTAGTTATGGTGGTGAGTCAGATAAAAATATTTTTGTCCATTGGATCATTTAGAAGCTCTGAAGAACAAATAATAAATTCTTTAAAGACAGTACACGGAAGACGCTGATATACTGGAACAAGTCTAGTGGAAGGCCAGCCAGATGTTTGGGCTGTAGCACATGATGTATGAGGAGAGGCTGAGAACTGGACTCATGCAACCTTTGGGAAGGCTAGTGGGAGACCACTGCTGTCTACAACTAGTTAATGGGTGGGTATGGAGAAGGCAGAGCAAGACCTCAGAGGTCTGCAAGTGATAGGATAAGAGGCAACAGGCAGAAGTCACAACCTGGGAAACTACAGTTAGATGTTAGGAAAAGTTTTTCACCATGTGGCTCATGAAACACCAGAACAGGTTGCTGCTGGGAAGCTGTGGCATCTCCATCCTTGGACGTACTCAAAACTTGACTGGACACAGCTTTCTGAGCTGCCTGATCTGGTTGGACCTGCTTTGTGCAGGAGCTTGGACTAAATGATTTCTAGAGGTCCTTTCCAACCCAAATTAATCTTTGATTGCCTAAATTAATCTGTGAGTACTGTGTCCAGCTCTGGGGCTCTGAACATGGTTGTGGACCTGTTGGAGCAAGTCCAGAGGAGGCCATGAAGATGAAGCACCTCTCTATGAATACAGGCTGAGAGAGCTGGGCTTGTTCAGCCTGGAGCAGAAAAGGGTTCAGGGAGACCTTAAAGCAGCCTCCTAGTACCTAAAGGGGCCTGCAAGAAATCTGGAGAGGGACTTTTTACAAGAGAATGTAGTGACAGAACAAATAGGGGAATGGCTTTAACCTGACAGAGGGGAGATTTAGAATAGATATAAGGAACAAGTTCTTCCCTGTGAGGGTGCTGAGGTGCTGGCACAGGGTGCCCACAGAAGCTGCGGCTGCCCCATCCCAGTGTTCAAGGCCAGGCTGGGCACAGAGGCTTGGACCAACCTGC
>NW_009928270.1:0-11046 GCF_000696875.1 Nestor notabilis | reverse complement strand
GGAGGGGAAGGTGCCCCTGCCTGTGGCAGGGGGATTGGAACTAGATGAGCTCTAAGGTCCCTTCCAACCCAAAGCAGTCTGCGATTTGAACAACTGAAAGTTGTTCTTCAGTTCTAGTTTTATTACCCCTTCAGTGCTTTTTGTATGTTTGTTTTGTTTTCCTGAGGAGATGTCCTTCAGTTTTTGTTCTTTTTCTGCCAGGAGATCACCACCAGATGGACAGAGTTTTAGAAGCTTCTCATTTGAAAAACCAGCACTATCCCCCAAGCCAAAGCAACCTGATGATGATTCTGATGATGACTATGAAAAAGTAAGAGCAAGCAGATGATCCATTCTCAAAGAGGGGTTTTTTTTTTCTTGCTTATGTGCACTTTTGGGAAGCTTTTAAATGCATTTTTTTTAGGGAAGGAACCCCTAACTTTCCGAACACACAGTGCTGTGGGAGATTTTTTTTTGGGGGGGGGGAGGTTGAGCTTTCAAGAATTAAATCATCATTAATAATTTCAAATGCTGATGACTGTGGCTTATTTGTGTAACGTTGTTAGAATTTTGACTTGTCATTTACTCACATGGGGATTGATTTTCTTCATATTTTTTACAGGTTGGGCTGCCTGCTTCAGTATTTCTTAATACCTCTGAATCCTTCGAAGTTGAAAGGTAAAATATGACTTTAAAGTAATTGCTTAGAAGTCTCACAACATACAGATCAGTAGTCCAGAGAACATGCTGATAGGTACAATTTGTGTTTAAAAACAGAATAAAAGTATTTTAATTCCTTTAATGTGGGAATCACTGTTTAGGAGAGTTAGCTTGGTGCTTATGTGTCAACTGAAAATGCACACATCTTGCAAAGTGATTTTTCTCCATTCAGAGAAGGTTGTTCTGCCAGGGTGCTCAATGGGACCCAGCCATTGCTGGGTCAGATGCTGGAACAGTGACATTTTTCCAGCTATAATGTTCTATGAATTATTGCAAGTGAAATAGAGATTTCTTTAATAAGAATTTTAAGAATCTAGGCATTTTACCTATCTGATTCAGAACATGCTAATATATGTAATTGCTGTTTTAGGACATTTAAAGCTAGTAGCCCACGGGGACAACCACAGAATGGATTGTACTGCATTAGGAACTCATCTACCAAGCCTGGAAAGGTAACTTGCAGTTGCTAAATCTACCCTCCAAACCCCTTTTTGATTTATAGATACTGTATCTTATATATGATAAAGTACTTAAAAATTTACATGTGCTCTTTCCTTAAAGCAAGAAAATCTGAGACAATCACTGTCATCATGCAGTGATTTTAATTCTTTTAACCTGGATTATAACTAATTGCTTAATAATATACTGACTTAGAAGAGCTTATTAGAGTAGACTGAATATGGTGTATTTTTTCTCCTTCAAGGTATTGGTTGTGTGGGATGAATCTGCAGAAAAATTGAGGAACTACAGAATCTTCGAAAAGGTTAGTAGCTGCACTATGTGGGCATGTGTAACACGTGTGTACAGGTATGAATTTCATGTATATGTGTGTATAAAGTGTGCATGTGTATAGGTATGTATCAGAGCTAACAAGTTAAAGTCTAAACTTATTCCCATTCCTAAAAGGAAAAATAAGTGGATTTACAAACACCTGGTCTGAGATGAGAGTTTGAGGACTCGGATCTGGGCTTTCTAGTTGCTGTGTCAGGCAAAAGACAAACCAGCTGTAAATTTTCACATCAAAATTTCAGCTCTGGTCAAATCCTAAAAGAAGGGATATTAAATTCCTGCGTTACATTTGGACTTCCTTGTGTAAGTGACTGGTTTGCAAAGCAGTAGCTTGTTTGAAAGAACTTCTTAGTTCTGATGAGGATGTTAAGGGCTTTATTAAAACATTGAGTTGGGAAAATTGCCTATCATTACATACATGTTTTTTGTTTGTTTCTTTCTTTTACACCAGGATTGCAAGTTTTACCTGGATTCAGACATCATGTTTTTGAACATGGGGAGTTTGGTTGAATACTACAGCATTCATGTCTTACCTAGTCATGACAGCCTGATTCTTCGGTGTCCTTATGGTTACTCTAAACCAAGGTGACATGACAGGCATAATTCACTGACTTTTAGGACAAGCACATTCTCTACTGCCCTTGAATGAGATGGACTCCTGCCAGTGCTGGACATCCCATTGTTTGCACACAGAAACTGAGTGTGTTTCAACCACTTATTCACAACTGAATTGTACATAACCTCCATCTAATGAACTCTTGGTAAAACCTTACAATCCAGATCAGTGGATTTTATGGTCTTTTCTTTTAAAAAGAGCTGAAGTGATTATGCTGTGAAAGCTGCCCGTGATACTTGCACCTTTTATAAAACTGCTGCTATTAGTAATCTCCTTGGAATGTGGAAGATGGACATGAACAAAGAAGTCATCTGAATACAACCCATACAGAAAAGGGAAACTTCTGAAAGCGTACCAGAATTTGCTTGTGACAGGGAATACTAATACTCTGACTTGAAGGTATTACTCCTCAAGTCAGCACTGGTGCTCAAAAGTTTTGCTATTACTTGTATAGTTGATGTGTAAATAATGAAGACTTCTGTGCAAATAATTTGATTCACTACAGGTAAAGATGAAATGTGGCTATTGTTTTTTAAACCACCTCATACATAACTACTTCATACATAAATCTTCAGATGACAATGTCTGCAGTAATCCATATCAATAGGGTACTAGCCAACTGATAGAGCTGTGGTATCCCACACGTTGCTTAGTGACATGCACTTCAGGAGGGCATGGAATAATACTGATTTGGCTTTCCTGGGAGCCCCATTGCTTAGTTCTGAACTGGAAGGGTAGGTTCCTCTACTATTTTTAATGGGTATGAGGAAAGAGAAGGGGCTACTTAATCTCAAAGGGGAAGGGATGGAGTCTTTTGAATACTCCAAATTCTGACTAGCAGTTTTTTCTCACATTGCTGTAATCAAAAGTTCTTTAAAACAAATCATAGAACCATGAGCGTGATGCTACTACCACTCCCTAAACCTTTGTGGTCAGTCTCTTGGGCTCAGGTTGTCAGCCCACTGCAATTCTGTTCTGTTCCAGGGCAAACACACTGCCCTAGTCTGCTGCTTTTAGATCACCAAGAATTTCTCCATTATTAAAATTGCTGTTTGTAGTTCCATGCAAATCTGGTTTTAATATGCTATTAAGTGATCAGTGATAGGCATTACCAGAGTGCTTGTGATACTCATTCCCTAATATTTCGGGGACAGGTATCCTAAAACCAAGGGCTTAATATTTATGCCAAAATTACCCTATTCCTAAATTATAATAAGAATAGATTTATTTTAATGGCCTGTTAAGTAACATTGACTCAAAGTTATGGCCTCATACTCTGATACTGTTTACAAGACTTGTAATTCTGTCACTCCTGAAGCAGGAAAAGGAATCAAGTTTCAGTCAGCCTCAATCTGTATCCATAAACTTCACTTTTTCTGTTACCTTTTCCAAGTTCACACATCAGTGTTAGTCTTGTTGCAGTTAGATGGTCACAACTTTGAAAACATCAACAAAACCATTACAGAATAAGAATTTTCTGTTTATGAAAACAGTAAACCAGGAGTTAATCCTCAAAAGATTTTCCTTAATGAAGAGATGCAACCTTAGAACAAAGCATAGGAATCAAGGCAAGAAACTGCCTCTGCCTTTTTCAAGTGACAAAGACATACACATTATCAGCCGTTTGATCTCCGTCCCTGCTGTGATAGGTTTTATGTGCATAAAGAATATGCAGTACTTAAATGTCAGATTCTGATGGTAATATTGGATATTTTTGTTTCTAATTCCTTTTATTTTAAAGGAGAATCCCTGTGGTTCCTTACCCTCATATGATCCACTCTGTAAAGAAGGCTCAGCCAACAAAGCATTTAAAAACTGGTTTTGGCATATCAATATATGGATATCAAAGCAAGTTCTAGTTTCTTGAGTTTACACCTACTGCTTACAGAGTAAATTTTTCTCTGGGAATAACGGACTTCACTGTGTTGTGACAGTCACACTCACGCTATGTGTGGGGCCCTGCTCAGATTCTTACTTCTTTTTGGCAACCATATACTCTGAAGATTTTTAAACTAAAAATACTCATGTAATCCAGTACCTATAAAACATAACACTGTCTTTACCTGTGTAATATAAGATTTGCAGATATGTAAATTTTTGTGTTAATATCCTGGTTTTATATAAATGTATGTGTTTCTGAAGTGGATAAACTTTCAATGCCAGTTCACCTAATTCTGTGCAGTTGTCTTTAACTTAGGGGGGCGGGTGGGGAGCTGTGTTTTCATGCTTTTGTAGTTGTGTTGACTAGTGCTGGATTTTTCTGGCTGTGAAGTTACATGAATTAGCTTTCCAGCCCCTCAAGAAGAAAGAAATCTTCATCTGGTAGCAACGCTACCAGAAATTGAGCATTCTGGTCATCAGACAGTGTGGCTGGGGGGCGAAATGACGTGCTGGGTAATCCCCTCAATCCTCCAGAAACAGGTAGAAGGATTCCAAATAAATCTGTAATTGCTTATGCTCTCTCTTCCAAGTTATCTTGCTCCTACACACTAGTCTAGTCTGTTCTATGAAGAATTAGACGCAGTTAAATACCTGGTGTTTGTAGGGAGAAAAGGCACAGCTTGATTGTGTGGCTCAGTCTGTCTCCTACACCTCTTACTAATCTGGCTCTCCTTTTCCCCACAAATACGCCTCTTGCATCTATAACCTACTGCAAGCTCTGTAGCTTTAAAATAGTTTGTGGAGAAGTATAAAAGCAGTATTTGGTGTGCCAGAAAAATGCAGTTTGTGAGTTTTAACAATACCCAAGTCAGTCATTGATTCCAGTTTGGAAAAAGTCTTGCCCCTTAGATCTAAACTCCCAAGAGTGTTACAGGTGATACTGGGGGTGGGTGGTGCTCTTTCAGGGGTAAAAATACTAGAGTCCTGAAAAGAAAGGTTTTAATAAGGGGCTGTCAAATCAATAGGCAGCGTATTGTAACAAGTGAACCAACAGCCAGACAATTTTTCTACAACAGTAAGGTCGCTTTGTGCCAGCAGTCAAGTATTTGCTAGCTCAGAACGTCAGGTTTTACAAGAAGGTAAATAAGCAGCGAAAGTGTTGGTGGCCTCTGGTGTGTTGGGCTTTGGCACGTTCAAAAGGATGCCAAGACTTCTGAAGCTGTAACCGGTTATTTTGAAACTGGGGACATCTGCTGGTCAGGTCAGGCTGTTTCACGCAGGGATCCCAGCAACGGGAATACGGCATGTACAAGTCATCTGGGTAGAAATCAATCTTGAGTGACTTCAGGGAGAAGCTGGAGATGAAAGCTTAACTTCAGGTGGCAACTTGATGGGCCAGGTCTTTGAAAGGTAAGACATCTGGCTTGTCTTTCTTATACACGTAGCAATGTTTAGCCAAATTACTCATTTGAATGCCTTTTAACCTAGATGACAAAATGAATTTAATTTTATACTAATGTGTTTAAATTATTCTTAAAATATACTTTGAGGTAGAATTTACATAATGGACATTTGAGCACTGCCTAAATTATCTACATGGTGCAGTATTAAAGAGTTAGTCTGAACATTAAACAGTTAAGTTGGTCTGAATGTGAAATACTTCCACTAGCAGCAAATCTCATGATGTTGCAATAGTTTCTATCTTACTAAAGAGCCAACTTCTTGATGTCAAGAAGATTATTTTCTAGCAATGGGAGTGCCGAAGATAACCGAGATTACAACCCCTTAAAGAGGCGAGCTTGTAGTACTTTTACTATAAATAGAGAACTAAAGTACCAAATAACAAATGCTACTAAAACTTCTACATCAGGTAGCAGTTGAGCTCATATTAAAATTAGATGAAGTGTGGGCTTAGAGTATGTAGTAAGCCTCATAGTATAGCCACCCAAAAATCTATTCCTTCAGGACTTCCATTCCTGCATGTTAATCACAGGATGGTCATTGCTATCCCTCACTTGCACTGCCTTTCTTACAGTGTCTCCTTACCAGGGAAGTGGGTGACCCAACCTCTTGGGTTCATGACATAGCCTTAATGGGTATGTAATTGTAGAGATATCAAAGACTCATTTTTAACATTGTTTTACTCACACCTATCTCTACTGGAGCTGGTTTGCACAGAAATTACAGTGATAACTGCTTGCAGGGTTAGCTCTCTAGATACATAAACCCAGAGAAAAGCACCAAACCCTTCTTTAAGTCATCATTTCTTCTGCCTTTTAACGATCACTTAGCACTACCTCCCCCTCTGTACAATCCTGGCACAGTTTGTGATTGCCTTGGGAGGCTGATGGGCACTTCAGTTCTGACCTTGAAAGCTTTTTGCGTGGACAGAGCCTTGTGCCAGTATAGAAGCTGTTGATTTATAAGATGATCTGGAAGGTCTGCAACAGCCCATGGGAAACAGAAGGGTCTGTTCCATGCAAACTTATTAAAGGGTTTTATTCCAGGCTGAAGAAGAAAGACATGAGGTGTGGCCTCACGAGCTGTCTGCATCAGGCTTTGGTGGTTATTAATTTACACTGCACTAACATTCATGCTTTATTTACTTTTTCAGTGAAGTTCCAGCCACAGCCTGACCATGGGAGTACGCCTGAAATGTGCCTTTAAAAATTAAATGTAATTGAAAAGAATTCAGAATATGATATTCCAATATTACAAAGCTTCTCCCAAGATGAATTACTTTTCTCCTGTATATAACAATAATTAAAATACTAAATAGTTTATAATATTTTCCTTATGTTTCTCAGCACTCCTCCTTACTTTGAACTTGCCCTGGTATCTTTTTTTTCTTTTTCCTTTCTTTCTTTTTCTCTCCTGGGGCTGTTTTTAGTTCCAAAGTTAGTTCAAAAGTTCTAACTTCTGTTAAAAGCACTTTTCTTTCTCCTCTGAAGGATGAGGATGTCATTAGAGAGCAGCTAAAAATTATCTCAGCAGCTGTCCTGACACTGGAATTGCTACAGAAGCAACTCACAGAGAACATCCATCTCAAAGGTACCTGATGCTCAGGAAGTCATCCCTATGGCAATTAAAAAAATCAGCTTTACTTGGAAAAGGATTTTGGGAAAGCCAACCCAAACCTCCATAGAGTGTTGTAACGTTAAACCAGAGGTGGTTGCTTGAGTTCCTTTTGGCTGAAGCAACCATAGCACCATTGGTTGTGTTTAATTAAACCTGTTGTTAACCAGCTTGAACCATGAAGCTGGATTTACATTTAATCTCAGTCATGCAGAAAAATTTTCCTACGTCCCCCTGAGCATAAAGTCAATATTTTTCAAACTTAAAGCCAAAGTGGCCTCTCAGCTGAACAGCGTATAAAATCTGGCAATATTTAGTATCGGCCTGTTCCAGCTGCTCTGCCCTTTCCCCACCTGCTGCTTCAGCTCTCTTCATTTTTATGTTTTTCACCTCCAATAATCCTCAGATGTGTTTTTGTTTGCTTGTAGAGGGAGATGAAAGCAGACCAGAATACATTTGTTTTTTATCCTCCATGTGGTTGTTCCATCAAATGTTTCTCGGATATATATATATGCAAACATACGTACATTAAAGATTGTTTCCACATACTATTTTCAAATCACTGGGGAAGTTCTCCTCCCTTACAAAGAATCATAGAATGGTTTGGGTTGAAAGGGACCTTAAAGATCATCTAGTTCCAACCCCCCTAATTAGTAACACTCCCTGTGTGTAAGCCCATCTCTGCCACCACCAGCATTGTGTGTCCCAGGTGCCAGGGGGACACACAGCACTTCCAGGGGTCGTTTGTAGAGATAATTTGTGTTTTTTCTATGCATACCATCCCACCGCTCCAAGTCTGGTACGACTGATCCAGAACGGGCTTTTACTCTGCTGGTATCTGACATGGAAGTTTCAACACCAAGACTCCCGTTTTGAAGGCCCATGGGAACAGCAGCAGAGAAATCACGTAGTGGCATTGTTTTATTTAAAAGAACCAGAACTTTGTCCAGGAAGTGTAGTAAAAGGTCTGTGTGAGATGAAAATGGATGATTACAGCTGGGAAGCAAGTCCTGCATGGTCAACAAACTGTCATGATAGCATGGCTCTGGCAGGCCAAGAGGGAAAGATCTGTTTTGATCAGGGACTGTAGCAATAGGACAAGGGAAGGGGTAACGGGTGCAAACTCCTACTGGGGAAGTTCAGGTTAGATATAAGGAAGAAATTCTTTACAGTGAGGGCGGTGAGGTACTGGAATGGGCTGCCCAAAGAAGTGATACATGTTCCGTCCCTGGCAGTGTTCAAGGCCAGATTGGACAGAGCCTTGGGTGACATGGTCTAGTGCGAGGTGTCCCTGCCCATGGCAAGGGTTGGAACTAGAAGATCTTAAGGTCCTTTCCAACCCAAACCATTCTATGATTCTATGATACTTTCATTCCTAGTTTGTAGGTAAGAAAACTGACCTGGAACTGCTTGCGTAGAATGAGTGCACCACATATAAAGGAAAAGATAAATGTCCTGATGCCAGACATTAGCCTAGTACTGTGCTTCTCCCAGGCAGCTCTAAACGGTTTGGTCCTCAAGGAGTGCTAAAGCCAGGTAAAGAGGTCAATTGTGTAAAAATAATCGTAGAGTCTTATTTTTCTGATACCTAGTAAAGCCAAACTAAAATAATGTGTAAATAAATACACTGGCATTGACTCTCCTACTTGATACTGTATGATGTGAGTTGAGCCCAGAGCCTGCTGCGGAAAACAACTTCCTGTGGAGCGGTCAGCATGTGGAACACTTATACTGCCCAAACAGCACCACACTGGTAATAGCTAACAGGCAAGTTCTTCATGTCTTAAGTAACAGAACTGCTTTTCAGATTGTCCTTGACCCCTTGTTTCTGCAGCACAGTGAACTGCTTTAGTACCTATCAGGGTGCATGTGTCCTCCCCTCTGTTTCTACCCTTGTAATCCTACCTTGGCCTTCACACCAGCCCTACTGCTCCCACAGCTGGGTAGAGGAAGTCCAGGAACCTGTTTAGGTCAAAAACTGAATGGGCAAGGCTAACGCTGTCATGCATCAGCTTTGGCAGTCTCGGGCTGCAGAGTGAGTTGGTGGAGTTGGTTGATCCACCAGAAAGCTGACCTTGCCTCCTCCTCACCCCTCTGCTTTTCCATCAGGTTAGCCAGGTGAAACATCAACTCTGGCCTCATGGTTATGAGATATGATGACAGATGCAGGGGGAAGGCTGGAGGGAACAGTGGAACCCTGTGGCCACGGGCAGGTTACAGAGTGAGACAGCAGAAACGGCGTTTGTCTGCAGCACTTCACCAGAGCAAACAGGTGGGATGATAAAATGCATCCTTTGATCGGCCTAAGCTGCTTGTGACACTGCACCCAGTAGTTACACAAACACTAATCCAGCACTGCTAGTGCAAGAAATGACCCTGCCCTCCCCTGGTCCTGGGGCATTGCTGCTGTCCTCAATATCCCCTCTCCTTCCTGGCACTCCTTCTTGCAGCCATGCCCTGAGCTGCAGAAGAGACCCATTCATTTTACAACAAGGAAGCATTTTTCCGATGAGTTAGTTTTAATATGGATCCATTCTCCCATTTACTTTACCAGACAAAAAGAAAGAGATTCATGTGTTGAATGCCATGGCGAGGAAAGGGAAAGGAGGTGAGATGCCAAGAGAAGGAGAATTTTGGCAGGTGGTCACCAGCATACCAAGGGGAAGGCAAGGTATGAGGCCGGGGCTGGTCCCTGCAGGTGTGGAGCACCTGCAAACCTCCTTGAGTAGACTCTGAACAAGGACAAAAGAACGTGCTCTGGTACGTAAGAACATCCACTGGGCTTGTTCGGCGCTAGACAGATGAAGTGACTTTAATGCTTTAGGCCCACACCAACAGTTCATAAGAAAAAAAAAAAATCAGACATACCTGTTAATTATTAGTAATTACACTAATGTGTTCTATTGTGGGATGTTTTGGATTAGGGAGATTTACGTCTAGCAGTGTTTTTTTGTCAGACATGCCACGATCATTCTGTGTCAGCACTTCACCACCGTTTTCGGTGGTTGAATTCACACACGTTTACACACATCTCTATGGCCTGTTTTTCCACTCTAAAAAGTGAAGAAATGAAGATTAATTGCCAGAAAGTGTGAACTAGGTAAGTGGAGCATGTTTCCTCGGTGGGGATGGTTGGAGCAGGCTAGATTCCTCCTATATTCCAAGGGAAAGGTGTTTATGGCTCCTGAAGGCACCCATCAGGCTAGCAGAAGTCTGTTTTTCTACTGAGTGTATGGACAGCTTGGGGGCTAGAGGTACATGTAACAGAGAACTTTAGTGCTTCTGAAAACATGTTTCCAGATCCCCAACTGTTCATCTGACCTGAGGCAGACGCTATCCCATACAAGTTTCCAAAAAGAAGTGTAAACCAGCACTCTTAAAACGACATAGAAATGACAGTAAAAATGTACAGGGGAAAAAAAAAGGTAGCTGTCAGAAGCTAACTTTACAGCTGGTGCTTTATTTGCAGTGCCTAACAGACTGTGGGGTTATACTACCCACACAGCTCCTCAAGGGCTTTAGAAGGCCTAAAGGAATGATTTATAAGAATCTAATGAGGCCTCCTATATGCACGCTATGTACTATATCCGCACACTTCCTGAATCAGGTATACAATTCATTAGTCTGGAACTTAATATCCGGAGGATATTCGGCTGAATTAAATACCTTCAGTTCTGACCCTCAACACCGCAGTTCTCACGCTTGACTACTCGCGCTGGGTATCTGCACGTCTGCATCGATCTCGACTGGCTCCGAGCTTCCAGCGATTAGATACTGCCACCGCTGTGTGTTAAAGACCCCTTTATCGCAACGCTTCCTTGGCAATTACTCGGTTTCTGCTCCTATCTCTCAGCCTGCAGTAAGATAAGCTTCCCGGACGCCGCGCTGCTTCTTTCCGAAGGGACTCAGCTCCACAAGAACCCCCTTCCCTGTGTCGGGGCTGTCAGTCGCGCGACACTACCACAACCCGTGAGGCGCGGCCCCGG
>NW_009928269.1:46213-46469 GCF_000696875.1 Nestor notabilis | reverse complement strand
GAGGCAGGGAAGGTGCTGACCTAGGGGTAAACACGAAAAGGGAGCGGTGGAGGGAGAAGGGAGACACACAGAAAGAGACAGGAGCTCGGCTGCAGAAGATGCGAAGAACTTAGCCGGAGTCCCCAGGGTCTGCTGAGTGCATATGCTGTCGGGTGTCTCACTTTCTTCGCTCCTTTTTGATTCCGATCCCGAGAAGCGCTGATTTCTCGTCTCCTTTTTGTCTGCGGGTATCCCGGCCGGGCTCTCGCTCTCTCCG
>NW_009928269.1:45347-46048 GCF_000696875.1 Nestor notabilis | reverse complement strand
CTCGGGCTCTCCAGCTAGGCAGCGCTCTTTCCTTGAGTTCCCTGTCCCCGACACACTTGTGGACCAAACTTTCCGGAAGCTGATTGAGGACGTGAACCTGACCTTTTTTTTTTCTTTTTGCGGAGGTATACAGAGGTATAGAGCCATCCCCCCCGCCCCATCGCCCCCGAATCTCCGTCCGTCTGTGCGTGTGTGTGTGTGTGCCCCTGCGTGTGTTTGCAGAGCAGAGGGGAGCTGAGCTGACTTTGGAGAATCTCTCCTTATCTGCAAAGAGGGCTTCTCCTGTAACATAAAGCCCTGAGACAGCGGCTTAGAGGACTAGAATTGATCAGGGCTCAAGGAGATGAATAGACACGCTCTCTAACCCGAGTCAAAGTGGGGCTAGACGACTTTTTAACTGATATTGAGAAAGATCTTTCCTCCGGGCAGCGAGACACAGAGAAGGAGGGAGGGATTGAAGGAGGGAGGGAGAGGCAGACAGCAGGGAAGGGAGAGCGGCGGAGAGAAGTTTGGAAGAAGTGAGCCGCTGCCGAGAGCTCCGCAAGTTTGTTTTTCCTCCACAGCCTCAGAGCTGGTCGAGCCGAAAGCAGGGAGCGCTTGAGGACGGCGCTGGCGTCCGGATCCCTCGGGACTGACCTCCCTTTCCTTGCAGGTTTTAAGTCCCGGAGGATACAATGTTCACTAAACTCTTCCAGCAGTGG
>NW_009928269.1:0-45328 GCF_000696875.1 Nestor notabilis | reverse complement strand
CCTCTTACGGGAGATCAGTAGAGGGAATCAGCCGCAGACTGTGAGTTTCTCTTGGTTTCTTTTCCCTCTTTTGGGTGGCTGTGCGGGTGGGGAGGGGGAACACCCCACAGGCTTTGCAGCCCCAGCAGCGCTCTGCAGCGGAGCGGCTCCGAGTTACCTGCCCCAGGTAACCTAGGTGCTCCCTGGTGGCCTTGCGGCGATAGAGAGCATTTGGGGCAGCAAAAGGGCGCTTTTCAGCTGCCCGGTCTTATAAAGCTTTTGGGAAGGAGACGATAAAGCTTCGGGAAAGGAGATGTTAAAGCTGAGGGTTTCTTCTTCCGAGGGGAGTAGCAAGGCAGCTGTGTGCTTGTCCAGCATGTGCTATTGCTCGTGCACCTTTCTGCACCCCAGGAGGGTCCTAGTCGGGAGCATCCTGTTTTATCAAAGTGCTGTGTGTTACACTAAATAACATATACTTCTTTGGTACTGGCATGGAGCCAATATTGATAAAGGTAGGGGAGACACACGGTAATGAGGGCTGTCATGAAACTGAAGTACTGAACAACTTCACTGGATTTCTGCCGCTTCGGGGCGGGGGGGGGGAAGAAATAAAAAAAAAAAAATCCAAAGGGAGTCCAGTATCTTGGAGGCTTGGAGGCAGAAGCATATTTTTTGATAAATGATAATGTAACTTAAGAAAGTCTGTTCAGGAAATGACCTCTTCGCTCCTTCCAAAATAATCAGCATGGTTTATACTAATACCCCTACGCAAAGTGCAGAGGCGAAGCCACTAGGCTGATGTAGGAGCAGCTCTCTCACCCATCTAACTCACTGGCTTTCACTGGACTTGCATCAGATTTTCTAAGGAAGAAACACCTCAGTCATATTGCGTGGAGGGCTGTATTGTCACCAAGTTCAAAAGGAAGTCAGGATGGGGAAAGAGGGCTGGAAAATCCAATCACAACTTATAGGGAAACATGACACGGCAAACAATTTCAGATGGGTTTCCTTGTAAATGTTTTATTACATACATAAGGACGAGATCTCCAAATAGCACTTCCTCTGCCGTTTAAGCAACAAAGAAAATCCCCCAGGTGAAGTGACTACAGACACGCCTAAGCTTTGGCACCAGGCAGACAGCTATTACAAACCTCCTACAGCAAATTGTGTAGAACATGTTATTGCTGATAAAGCTACAGTGTCTTCTTCCCAGTCCATTAATGCTGAGCTGTTTTGTACTCTTGCAAACTATTGTTGAGCTATTTCTTTCATTTGCAGCCATTTTTCCTCTCTTTGAATATAGAGGAAACAAATCTCACTTTCAGAAATAAAAAATCTGCAGTACAGTTATCTGAAAATAACTGAAGTACAGTCAAATGCTGTTATTCTCTTGGCTAGGAAACTCTGAGCTGGATCTGAGCCAAATTTGTTTTTTAAAGAAGTTAGATTTGCTAAGAAATACTCTCCCCTGTTGTTTTTTTTTGAAGCTGGTGTTGTTCTAACACTTGTTTTTAAAGGTCAGGATCAGACGTCTTTCCAACATCCCCATTCCATCCTGACAGGGGGGAAGAAAAGTGGAAGCTAAGCAGTCAAAATGCATTTCTTAGCTCCCTCTTTGCTATGGCATGTAAAACACACACAAGAAACCAGTTAGCTGTCAGTTAGTGGCATTCACGTAGTTTTGTTTGTGGGTACAGCACAAACACAGACACCACACTCAAACATGTGTCCTGTTTTAATATCACCACAAACCATTCCTAGAGTTAATGGTTAATAACTCACTTAAGCCTAGAGATATTTTTTTCAGTCAAAGGCTTAAACCAGTAACGGATGAAAATACTGAAGCACATCATTATAGCCATGCAAAAATAATCAAAATGATGTAGGCCTGATTCTGCAGACTTTACTGAGGCAAATCTCCCATGGAAAGCAGCAGCAAATTGTCCCAATAACAGATTGCCAGGCATATTATTTGTAATAGAAATGCTTTAGCTGCTAAAAAACTTTTGAGAAACCCAGCAATGCCTCAAAGTGAAACTAGATATTTTTTTCAGCACGCCCAGACACTGCAGCATCATGTCCCCAGATCTGTTCAAAATATTTTTGCTAACCCTGAGATAGGTTGAGCAGTTTTCGCTCCCTCTGGAGCCAGTAGTGAGAGCACTCAGTCTTGTAAAATCCAGAGCTGACTGAATCCTTCCTAGTTATTTTGTTAAACTTATGATCAGCCCCAATGTGAATACTCAAGGATAACAACAAGTAAGAGCAACTCTCTGAAACAGAAAGTTGTTGCTTGAAGAATGTTGCTTCTCAGTGATGCTAGATATCTAGGGTAAAAAAATAAAGAAGGAATGTGTCTGAAAAGAACATCTTATCTGGAAGTACATGAAGTCAGGATAGTCACAAGTCATGGATTTCTACTGTTTTCCACGTAATGAGACATTGTCTTGTATGTGCATAGTACTTGGATACACTAATTAGTTTGGATGCTCTGGTCAAATGCAAACCACCAACATCCTTCTCTCAAAAGTGCCTACCACATGTTAGCTTAGCGTTTACTGCACTTGGTTTGGGTACAGACTCTGTTTCCCTGAATGAGAGGTACCTTTTGCAGCAGGGTGGAAGGGACCTCTAGTGGGTCATCTTAATCCTGACAGCCTAAGACTTTCTTATGTATCATACCCAAGATGTGAATGCAATCATTCCAGTTTCCATTGCCTTCCTACTCTGAGTGTGTGGGTGAGACACTGCTGATATCTTTACCATGAAGCACTTCTTACATCAGCCTTCTCCTTGGTATACAAACATAGGAGTTGTTTGAATAATCGAGGCAGAAGGTTAAAGAGATATGTATCTACCACATCTTTGTTTTAAAGAGATTTTTTGATCTAGAGCGTACAAAGGAAGTTGATAGGCAAAATGTAATCCTTAAGTCTGGCTGAGTAATAAAAGTCATGTGAAATGTAACACTACGTAATGTTATACAATCATCTGGAATGGCAGAATGTTATTTGGGGCCAGACTTGATGCTAAATATCATACAGACATTTAAACAGAAACCCACCCTTTTTGGCACACTAACCCCTCACATGTCAATCCCTGCATTATTTTGGAAAGGCATACTCACTCAAGATGTAGACCTTGTAATGCTCTTTGACTGTCTTGTGTGTACTGGAACCAAATCTTTAGGTTTCAGCTCTGTAAAATGGAATAGCTTTTCAATCAAGAGTACTTTAATAATAGGCTTTAGAGATTCAAGATTTTGTCACAGAGGGTAAATTGACCAAATACACATTACAGGATTAAGGCGGCTTTAGGTTGTCTGTGATAAAAGGAATTATCCTTGGTAGTTTACAAGAGGCGGTAGGAAAGCTTTGCTCATCACATGAGACATACATACTGTTTTAGACTCAGTAAAGCACTGAGATTTTGTATGCTTTTTATAAACTAGAAGAGTGAAAGGAGAACTGAATTTCCCATGCAAATATCCTGGGAAAACAGATTACTGAAGTTAGGAATGTAACGTGAGCCACAATGGACAGATAGACAAGAGCACAGAAGTATGCCACTCAGATAAGTCCAAGGTGCTAGTTTTATTAGTGCACTTGCAAATCAGACTGACCTCAATGAGAAGGCTGTTAGAGATGGCTATTGGAGAGCTTCAGGGAATGCACCGGACAAAAAAATTCTCCTGGGGGAAATCTTTAGCTTGTGTTAATGATCACAGCTGCACTCAAGAGAAAGAAACAAAATGGGTTCAGCTCAGTATTATCACATTGCATTTTTGCTTAGGGGCATTGAGTTGAAGGGCACAAAATATTTGCCCTAAAGCCTGAAGTCATACACAACTGATTTTGGGATGCTTAAAACAGACAATGTTTGCTCACAAGCTCAAGTATATCTAGGCCTGCTTTTGAACAGATATCCCTACTGTATGATTTCATGCAAAACCAGCAGTCATCTTTCAGTCTCATTGTGGAATGGGGGAAAGCTGCTGTTTGAATTTTACACTGAATAAGAGAGATGTAGTGTCACTTGAACCCATCGCTTGAACCCAGTACTCAAAAAGTGCAGCTTTGCAAAGATGAAAAGTGAAGGGAGTGCTCTTAAACCGATGCAACCTGAAGTTGCCATTTTCAGGTAGGTTGTTGATCAAATCACAGTCTAAAGAATTTGGCTGAAGGGACTGAGAAACATAAGTTGTAGAACACTACCAATCATTTAGCATGCTGTCTTTGTTCACCACATTTTGCAGCCTGGTAACATAGCAGGATAATTAGGCATGGGATGAAAGGAAGGAATATTCACTCACAGCTATGTGTCTTCTCCCATTTCACCCGCATGCAGAAACAACTTCTTATCCAGCCAACTGACCAAATGATTATACGACAGGCAAGGCAGTGAATTCATTTTCTTTGGCCAGTAAGGATCCAGTCACATGGAGTACCCTGATGCAAGATGAGAGGATACATAGCCAATCTCTGCACACTGAACTAGGGCAATTGGAAGGATAAACTGTATTATAGCATTCATGGGAACATAGCTAAAATCCCAGCCTGCGCTCTTTCTGTGGTTCACAGCACAGCTGTGCGTCTATTCCACATCAAGGCAAAAGCATGTATTTTATCATGGTTATTTATTATCCAGGTGCCACTTGTATCTTCTTTCCTCAGATGTTTCATACATTCTTCACCAGTACAACATCTCTGAAAGACAGATAGCTAAACCATCACCCAGTTCCTTGAAAACAAGACAAAGGCTAGTGAACCAAATGGTCACGAACTCTGGAAAAGTACCAGAGACCTGCTCAAACAAACCTGGATGCTCTTGAAGAAGATTCTGTGAAGAGGGCTAGTATAAAACTTGGAGAGCACAGCAGACAAGAAAACTGGTCCCAAAAGTTCACGCTTAAAGGAATACTAGAAAGGCATCTAACCCCATAATTAGACAGAAGTGGCCAAGCAGTAAATTCAACAGGAGTGGCTGAGGCTCTTCTCTGCTGATGCTCAGGCTGCCTCTCTGGATAGCTCATTATGAACTGAAGTGCCTATGTTTCAGGCACCCAAATTCATACATTTTTCCATTATGCTTCTGCAATTGCACTTACTTAAATTTAGAAATGAAATACACTTTTATGCATTTATTTATGTTTTTGAAGTACATGACTGAGCAGAAGAAAATTGTTAGAATGATGCTATATAAACACTGCTTCCAGCTTCCGTACAAGTACTTGTTATTCCCTCTCTTGCTTGACTCCAGTGCTCCATTATATGACCCTTTGGTTTTCCTACCTCTGACAACTGCCTTCCTGCTTTTACTGCCTGAAGTGTGATATATTAAGAGTTGTAATGCTTTCCTAGAACAGAACAGTGACTAATCCAAGTCCAGGTCCATTGCTGTATGATCAGTCAGCTGAGAATTATTACCCGCTTAGGTCTTTCCCTTCTCTGTAGGGAGCAGCTACTCTGAGAAGCAGGACTTGCTCCAGCAGTCTGACTTAACTTGATGTCTCCAAGCCTGAGAGCTGGTACACAGTCACTCACAGTGTGGCCACCACTGCCAGAAGAAAGAGGAACTCTGCCAAGTACTAGGCAATAACCAAATCTTAAAGGTTTTTTTTCCCCCTCCTCTCTTCTCTTTCTTTAGCAAACGGGCTGTATCAGAGCACCAGCTATTGCATGACAAGGGCAAGTCAATCCAAGATTTACGAAGAAGAATATTCCTTCAAAATTTAATTGAAGGTGTCAACACTGCAGAAATCCGTGCGACTTCAGAGGTTTCACCTAACCCTAAGCCTGCTACCAACACAAAGAACTACCCTGTACGATTTGGTAGTGAAGATGAGGGCAGATACCTAACTCAGGAGACAAACAAATCACAGACCTACAAGGAGCAGCCCATGAAGGTATTAGGGAAGAAAAAGAAAGCAAAGCCTGGAAAACGCAAGGAACAAGAAAAGAAAAAGAGGCGAGCCCGCTCAGCTTGGTTAAATTCTGGCATGTATGGAAGCATCGTGACTGAGAACCCACTCTTGGACAACTCTGTTACTACACATAATCACACTTTAAGGTAATTCTGCTATATCTTTTGGCATACCATATATTATACTGAAGTTATTATCATTCGGTGTGAGAGACCAAGGCCTCACTCAAAACTGGAGTAATAGCACACTGGTTTGCTCATAACTGAGCAGTGGCTTTTCAAGCAGTGCACAGTATCAAGGTGCTTTCTGGAGGTAAGTACCCTTCTCACTTTACACATGTGACAAAGTCTTTCCTATGACAAACAATTAAAGTAAAACACTTACTGCCAAAATGAACCTCCTGAAGCTGAGTTAGTAGTAGGTAGAGTTATTTCTGCAAAACCAAAGCACATCATAGCCATTAAAATTTCCTTTACCGTTTTAATTTTAGTGTCTTTTGCATCAAATCGTGGTCCCACACTTGGGCCTCAGCAGATTGAAAACTTTGAGTTTTCTTTAAGGCTCTGCATCTATAAAATGGTGAAGTTTTCTTTCCTCCCTCTCAACGCCTCCCCTTTTTGGCAACTTTCCTACCCTTACTTTACAGTTTTTCATTTTACTGCTTAACCTTAGGGGAGAACACGGAAAATTTCCCTCTTAGTAATATCTGCAAACAATGCAGACCAGCCTTTCATCATAAAATTTTCCCTGCCATTAGGACTTTTTAATTCAGCACCATCTTTTTGCCAGCTTGTGAAATGATTACATTACTGCTGAAAAATGTTGAGCATTGCTTTCAGAGAGAGACGTGCTTCCCTCATGTATGACAATGAAGGGTTTTTAGGGCAGTGGTGAGCTGAAGACTTCAGTCTAGGTGCCCCAAGTGGCTCATCTGCTTGCAGTCATCTCCGCTTGCGTGGAAGTCTGCACACTTGCAGGCAAATCCAAGGAGTCTGTCCCTCAATTCTCCTCAAATGTTTGCATTTTCCCACTCTTTTCTTTCTTCCTCCCCTTTGGCAGAATGGAGGTGTAAGAGGAGTGCCACTTGCTCACAGTAAATCCCTTAGAAAGAGACACCAGCTGTGGGATTTACTAAAAAACCCTACACTCCTGGGTTGAGCTTTACAGGCCACAGTTCGCAACATGCTCCATCACCTCAACTTCTACTGGGATATACAAGATTTACCAGCATTTGGGATTAGACATTCAGTGTCCTGGACCATAAACATGTTAGCATGGCTGTAGCAGTTAGTAGTGTAGTAAGAAGGGCTGGTTTGTCTCAGCACTTCAGGAGGCACACTCCAGGTCTCCAGTCAGGAGACACCTGACTTTTCAAAGGATCTTAAAAAACTATGGTTGCCAATAAATAGCACATGTCTTTGGCACATCGAAATCTTGAATGCAGGGAAAAAACTGTTACTTTTTCTCTTACTACTCTGTCTTTGGTTGTATATCCAAAGGCATTTGGATACTGCAGGTACAACCCTGTTGATTTTCCTTGCTCAGCCTTTCTGTTTCAAGTATGGTTGGATGGCTAAGGGCAGTCAGCTTTACCTTATTGAAATTCTTGCTCAAGATGCAGTATTTCTCCAGGGCAAGAAACAGCTTCCTATAGAGGATCTATATTTTAGATTCTTAATTGAAGATGATTAAACAAAGAGAAGTCATAAACCAGGAAAATTAAATTCCCCCTTCACAATGACATAATATGCTAGTTCAGCTCTTAAGAAACCGGCAAAAGATATAATTTCTATGATTTAATTTCTGTAATTTAAATGAAAACAAATCTCAACTCCCTGACATGTACTTTAGGTAGAAGTAGTCAGGTTCAATGCAGCTGTCTATGTGGTTGTTGGCAGAAGGTGGGGAAGCACATTTTCATGGAGGGATGACCACATCTGAGTGAGGTTGGTTCCTCAGCTGTACTGAGCTGAATCAGGAACTTCTACTCTATCTGCTCGGGAGGGGGGCAAGGAAGGTGTGCACAGACAGGATTTCCATATGCTGTGCCAGTAGAACTTGCTTTTATAGCACCCCTAAGGCTAGCTGCAGCTTAGAAGAAGCATCATTACTTTACAGTGAAGAAGTGGATATGCCTAATGCAGCAGGATAAATAAGGAAGTGCAAACATAAACCTTAAACACTTAAGCATGTTTTTCACTGTATCTTTGTGCAGCTTTTCTGCTCAACACACTGAATTAAAATCCTCATGCCAATTCCCTCCACACAATCTTGATCCCAAAATTTTGGGTTTAGGCCAGAAAAAAGACCAAAACCAATGTATTTTCTAGATCTTTTGATTTACTACAGGAAATACCTCATAAAAGAAGCCAATCTTGCAAAATCTGGGACCAAATCACAGAAGGCATCTTGCAAATAGTCATTAGTACAGAGCCCATTGTTGAGATGTGGCTTAGCTTAAAGTCTAAAACAAAGCCTAAACTCCAAGCCCAATTGAAAACATCACCCTCTTACAAACAGATCTGTGAAGTGTAGACACACATATACAGTCATGCTGTATGAATTGTGTGCTATTATTGTACATATTGTAATATCGCCTGAATACATCCTAATATTACCAATTAATTACTAAGGAGCTTCATGCTAGTATTTCCATTCCAGGCACTTAAAAATTGTTTCTCAGGGACATTCCAGCTGTATTCCCATTCCAATTCAATTAAGATGTTCTTACCTAATTTCCTAAGAAACCTCTCAAATGAGTAGACTCCCTAAGCTTAAAAGTAGTCTCACTTTCAATGTGCGCATTTAAAAAAACCCCTCAAACTCTCAAGGATTTGCATTTTTTTGTGTCTCACACCCACACACGCCTGCCCATGGCTTTGGTGATCAGTCCAGCCACAGGGCAAATCCAGCTCCATCCTAAAAATAGCTTTGTATTCCACCGTATAGCTGTTTCCCAGGGAATAAACGTGCATTACAGTAATGTGCCGTTCACAGGGAAAGAAGGGAAAAAGCCCAACCCTTCAGCATTCCCTGTGGCACCACTAAGAATTAACTTAAAATAATATTGTAGTATAAGTAATATACTAACAGGGTAGGAGCTGGCTCTGCTTTTGTTCTCATACCTTCACAAGGAAGGGAAGAGTAGAGATCTCACACCAGGCTGCCAGTATCCCTAAGAAAACTCCCAAATCTTTGGACTGTATACAGCTGACTGTTTCAGGTTGGACTGAATGCAGTGGGAGTCAGAGCTTAACATGAGAAGATGTTTCTTTTCTTTCAGGTCCAAGCTCTTTGGCTTACAGAGGGAAACTTTCAGGATTTATAAACTTTTTGTTCATTTGAGAGTTTAAAGAGACACACTGTCAAGGGTCTGGACGCTTCAAGACCTGAGCTGCCTTTACTGCATGAGTACTGCATACATTCATGTATATAGCACCACAGAAACATATACCTCTAAGGTGAACAGACCCTTGTATAACAAGTGGTCTGTGTGGATAAGATAGACTCCATGGCATTGTTTTAATCATAAGCTTGGCACCATACCCAAGCAGTTAACAGTAGGGGCATGATTGCCAAAGTATTCAATAAGGACTGTCTTCTTATCTTCCAAACAAGTTTCTCATTTTATGCTTTTGGTTTGGATTTTTTTTTTCCATTTAGCGCTTGGCATATTTATTATAGGTTGATGCAATTTTTCTACCTGTAGCACTCAGGAATCTTCTTGCATAAGGCTCTAATGAAAATGAAAACCCTTTCCTATTTCTCTGGGTGTACAATATAGTGGAATAGATGGCCTCAGTGTTGTGACAAACTGCAGGTCTCCAAAATGCTACCTGAGTTATATTGAAGCAAATGTAGTAGAGGTCTTCAGAAGATCTCTAAAGCTGGCCCTGTTTTTAAAAATGTGTACCAACAAGGCTTACCCATCATAGTCTGTGGCACTCTTGATATTCATTTTATGTCCATGTATTTGAAGTGAAAATTGATTTTTCTGGTTTTTTCTGTCTATTTTTTCTTTGCAGGAGGCGCTGACATTTTCAGCAAGAGATTTTTGGAAGACATATTGCAGTGTTCTGTAATAGTGAACATATGGGAAGTATTAAAATATTTATTACCTGTAAATATTGTAAATGCTCAGAATAAAACCTTTCCCCCCCATTGCTCTCTGAAACTGCACATTTGGTTATTGTAAAATTCCCTCCCCCCTTTGTTTTTTCTTTTTTTTTTTAGCTAAGGCTAAGACAATTATTATTGTCACATTTACCATAATTTATTTCATTGACTGGTGTATTTATTTTGTGAACATATCTTGGTGCTGCTGACTTTCTATATTTTTTGTTACATAATGCACTTTAGATATACATATCGAGTACATTGATAACTGACATAAAATGTTTCTGGTTTGTGGTTGACTTCAATGAATGCCTACATACAATTGTTCAAACTGATTTTCCTTTGTGCATGTATAATAGCAGTATTTTAAAATTTGTAAAGAATGTCTAATAAAATATAATCTGATTAAATCATGACTCAGAGGGAAAAATGTGTCCTTTAGGAATTTCAAGAGCAGGAATACTATTTTTTTCTTTACTACATTTGAAAATTGTTTTAAATTTAATATGTTTACATTGGTTCAAACTCCCACATTTTCACATTAGCTTTTACTTAAAAATCACTCAGAACATATTTTGTTCCAGTGCTCTACTTCAAGTCAGCTAAGTTGCTGAACAACCTGGGGGTTCTGTCATATAGCTCAGACCCTGCTGCATGGAAGGCATGATTCCCAACCTTTCCAGCTCCAGCCCTGCAAAGGCTGAAGCATTATGATCTTCAAATGAGAGTATGTGAAAGGCAGCCCCAGGGGATGCATCACTTACTACGCTCTTGCAAGGTGCTTGCATGTCACACCCCATAATCTTGTTCAAAAATAGATAGATGCTTAGTGTCCTCGGCTCCCACCGACTTTACTCAAAGATGAAAATGTCTAGCACATGAGTAGGGTCTCAACTCTTTGTACTTTGGAATCACCTTAAGTTAATGTGAGGGGGGAATAAAAAAGAGTGTTTTATGGATGAATATATTAAAAAAGAACAAATATAAACCACAGTAGGTGATATATCAGTAGGTATTGTACATTGCTTGAATAACTTTTCCCCTCTCCCACCACAAAGATGCCGTACATAGCTCTGTCTCCGAACAACATCTGCATTAATTTTACTTCTATCTTAAACCCATAGATAATTACAGTTAAAGGGGAGATCACCTTCCTTACTTTCTGGCCACTGGCTGAAGACAACAACAGAAAAAAATGGTGATCGATCACTTCTTTTAGAGTCAACATATGAGTCCTGCTTCCTATCCCTTTCCCGACCACCCACATGTTAAATCACAGCAGCTGCTGTGGGGGCAATCTGAATAAAGGAGATTGTTCCACGGAGATAACTGCACTTTGTAAAATCCTACTGAATTTCCTCTGTCTCACTCCTTTAACACAAGTGACATCAGAAAAATGCATGCGTGGAAAAATAAATTACAAATCCTGGGAATTTTAAGATCATTCTTGTAATTGTTCCTCCATTCTGTAGTTGCCAAGCTTTTCTTTTTTTATTTTTCTTTCCTTTTTTTTAAGTGCCATCTTTTCCCATTGCCAAAGTACAGCCATCATATAATACAAACCAGATGTATTTCTGTTCTCTACCCAATCTTGCAGAAAACTATCTCCAAGAAAGCACTAAATGCATGAGAACTTGAGAAAATCTTACCCATTCTGCCCCATACACTTCTCCAAATTGTGGCATTCAGCATTTTATTATGTCCAGTTAATTACTACAGCCAAAAAGCACATGCATATTGTTTCCTTTTCAGATGAAAAATATTATACATGATGAAATGTAGCACAACTTTGGGCTTACATTAAAGAAAAAAGGCATGGTTCCTGCACATTTTCAACTTGGCCTCCTTGCACATCCTGCCTATTTATGGTATCCAGCTAATGTTTGGATTTATACATCTGAAGTTAACTGCAATACATTCAGAAGACAATTTTTTATCTCAGGATTACCAGCATACCCCAGCTGGAACTAAAACCTAAAGCTACAGTGGGTAGAGGCAATTTATCTTCATGAGAAAGTATGTTCCTCAGCAGACAGGGAGCCCAAAGAGCATAAAACAAAGTCATACACCCAAATGCTATACCTTGGCTCTGTAGAACTGGCCACTTCATAAAAGGATGCCTGATTTTGAAGTACCTTCATTCTCCTCCATATCTTTACACTGCCCATGAAGGACTTGCATTTTTTTTTCTAGTTTCTATATATAAAATTTGCAATTATTGCAAATTTAAGCAAAAGTCCTGTTTTCCTCAAGAATCTTTACACAGTCCTTATAAAAGCTGTCTATGGATCCTGTGGTTCACAGACTGTGGTTTGAAAGTCACTGCTGCAGACTGTTGGATTTAACTCTGCAAAGCTGAATACAATTTTTTAGGTGCTTTCAGCTTTTCAGGAAAAAAAATCCTGAAGAACACTACTTCTGAGAGAAACTACAGTCACTTTGCCTTCCTAACTGTGGGAAGCTAAAATCTTCTAGTGATACCAGTTTTTCAGACAGCTCAACTCAAATTACTGAACTTAGCTCAAAGACCCTGCACTAATCAGGATTTATCCTGATATTTTCTAATATACATGGCATCAAATGTAAGACGAGAAAATAAAAATGATTCTAGAGCTTCAACCATTGCATCGTATGATCTCTTGAAGACTTTTGCATTCATGTATGTCTGTCCACGTGCACACTTAAACATGCCTAAAATGGACAGCATTATGGGTAAGGAGGCACTCCAAGAGTTTGGAAGTACCAGAAGACAGGTTTCACCCTTTGTTTCCACATTAAAGTCAGATCTAGTATTACACGATCAGATGTTAAAATTCTTGCTTCCAATATCCATTTTCTCTTCCCTCTCTCTCCTTTTACCTTGGCTGCCCCATGCAAGCCTCATTCTTCTGCTGAAACCAACATGCAGCTCTTGTCTTTTCACCCAGCATCAAATGCCTTGTACTCTCCTTGGCTGTTTCTGTTCTCACTGTTTCTGTCACTATCCATCTACTCACTCCTACTTCCTTTTCCACACCCCAAGTTCTTTCAGTTTTCTTTCTCCTGGTCCCCACCATCCCCAGCAACACTTCATCTTCCCTCTTCTTTGGTCAGCTAATCCCAGACCTCACCTCACCCATGTCAGCTTCCTTCACCAGTCTCCTGGCTTGGCAAGTCCTTCCTCCATCCACATCCTGGTTCACAGTCTCTGCTCTCATGTTTCTTCAAGCTCATCATCCCAGCTTTTCTCCTGGCTGGTTATGCTCTCCCCCAGCAGCCACACCATCTTCCTCCTGCTCTCCACGCATCTGTTGGCAGGAAAACCAAACAGAGCAGGGTGGGCAGGCTTCCTCCTCGCTCTTGCTTTGTACGACCCTATCGCAATGCCTTTTCCCAATGTCCTGGCTAAGCAAGCAGTGCAGGGAATGTCTGCCTTTGCCCTCATGGCCTCTGAGCATGAACTTGCTCAGACAGCAGGATCTGTGCTCCTGGTGGAACATGGGAGCTGGAGGGTGGTGGGATACCTTTGGTTGTTTGGTAAGAGATGTGCACTCAAAGTCCAGTCTTGCACAGGAGTTGGACCATAATCAGTGATGTAAGTTTCTGCTGATAAAAGAGACTTCATTAAATTAGTGTGATCTTTTGGAGGGTTACAAGATGGTCATGTATTCTTCAAGGTCATAAAAGAGCATTCTCAATGCAGAGGATGCATTTCCAAATCTAAATTTTTTTCCCTCAGCCATAAAGGTGCTAGGGCTTCTCAGAAGAAATTCCAGGATATTTTTAACAGGGATAATGCAATGGGCTTTCCTTGTTTTGCATTCTAAAATGGTATGACTATTTTGGCTGAATTTTTCTAAAAAAGAGTTTACAAGGTTTTGGCTGGAGAGGTCAAAGATGAGTCAGAATTACAAAGGAATGAAGCCAGGGTGGCATGCTAGGAGGTGGAGGACTACCTCAGAAGTGCACTGAACAGCTGGCCTTCCTCTCGGATCCAGCTAACGCAGTCAGAAATGTTGTTACTGCCTAAGATCTCCAAGGGGAACCTACATTTGGCACCCACCACTGCTCTGGTTTTAAAGTAGTCACCATGTTTACTACAGAACTTTAAAGCTGTTAAGAGACATCAAATGATGACAGCTCTTCACAGCAGCTACCCTGTGCTGGACCTCAATAACAGACCTTTTCAGGCTCTGTGCACTTGGCAGTGGTAGCTCACTAACAGTAGAGTTCCACTCACACTCTGTGCTCTCAAAGAAGGGATTTCAAGCACAGGAACTATTTGGCTTAGGTTTAGGCATTCACCATCTCAACATGTGGACAGCCCTATTCCCAATACAATGCACCTACAGTGTAGTAAGCATGCATGTTCACTTATGAGTAAGTGCCCTTGATCTTCTGAGCCACCACAGAGAATTTGGCTCTCTTGCAGTAATTCAGAAAGTAGGGAAATGTTGGCTGTATTTAGTTACAGTTTTTTGAGAGTTTAAAACATTTTGTTATTTGGTCATAATTTACTGCAGAGAAAAGGTGCTGGAATAATTTCTCTGGAGTCTGAAGATCTCTCTTAAATTACAAAATAGATACAAGTAAAGGAAACACAAACTATCTTTGAAGCACCCGCACCATGATACCTCTCACCATAAAGTGGAAACCATCAGCATGAGGAGTCAGGTCACATGAAAAACAAATTCATGAAAAAGTATACATTTTGTGCTCTACTGAAACCACCACCAGTTTCTTCTAAGTAGGGAAAGAAGCCACATGCATTTGCCTCTGATTTTAACAACAGGAACACTGGGACTCCTTGGAGAAGTCGTTTTACTTCGTTATCCTAGTTATTATTCAAAATGGGGTCAGACTTGCCCATGTTCTGAGCTCTACTGAAATCTTGGTGCAGAAAGACAAAACATTATTGTATTGCCTGCCCTCTTCTCCTCTCACCCCTTGTTTTTTTGTTGGTTTTTGATTGTTTTTTCTTTTTCATTGCTGGTTATCCCAGTTCTTTCACTGAGGTTATGAATACAATCATCAGATAGTAAGTCATAGGTTTCAGTATTAACCCAGCTAAAAGTGACCATGCTTAAAGACAGTTTCTCATCATCCTTCCACCACGATGCCCCTCTAGACATTGACTTCAGTGGCAGTTATGCACACAGCTTCCCACACAATTTGTTGAATATACATCCCCTAGAGTCCTCTTTTTAATTGGTTTCCTGGACTCTTCTCCTCACAAATAATTTTTTCCTATAGTTAATGTTAACTAATTTACTGTGGAAAATTTCTATGATCTAACCCTTTCCATGCCTCTCCTTCTGAATGAGTTAGTGATCCAACAGAGTGGTTTGCAATGCATATGCTATATGCCATCCTTTTCCAGCAGGTGGATCTTGTTCTCCGACAATGGTGGTGAGCATCCTTTGCACCTTACTGGATGCACTGCTACACTAGAGTATACTTTTTGACTTCAGAAAGCACATTAAAGACCATTCTATGTATTTTGGACAAACTTCCCTTAAGGAAAACTTCAGAAAATTTGAAGACATTTTTTTCCCCAGTGGAACTACAAGGTAAGCTCTATGTATGCACTGATGAAAATCCTTCATTAGCAACAAGATAGTGGAATGGCCTGTCTTGCCATGACTATTCATGCACAAACATGTTAGAGACAGGGGGGGATTTGTGTGGATTAATGCCATTAGAACTACATTTTGTGAGATCTGGATCACTCAAACAGAAAACTAGGACAAAAGGAAAAAGTATCCCACCTTATAACTTAAGTTTTCCAGTACATATTCAAATTTTCAATTTTGTCACTACACTGGAGGAGTGAAGAAGACCTACTCTGATACTCTTTACCTGTGTTCAGGAACTTATTCTTGCCCTCTTTCATTCTCATAGCTGAAAGGACATGGAAAGGCGCAAGCACATCAGGGTAAATCACTGAATACCGCTAAACTCTGGTCCAAGTTAATCCAGTTCTTTTCGCAATAAAAAGTGGTTGTATACCACTTTGTTAGCAGTTCAGTCTGCAACCAGATCAACTCTCAGTGTGAAATGAAAACTGCCAGAAGGTTCCTCTCATCCACGCTGGGGCTTATAGGAGTGGTGACCCATCAATATGAGAACTGGGTAACCAATTCCTCAGTCAGGCTTTTAGTCCAGTCCACTTTTGCAATTCTTAGATAAAACAGGGAAGATTTAGTGCTTTGCTGGACCCACTTAAAGTATCTGCAGTTTTCAATGAAAGCAGGCAAGAAGTCCTGGTAAACTGATTCTTTTCCTTTTTACCTTTTGCATCACTCCAGTTCCTGTTCCAGTAATAACCAAAAGAGATTTACCAGGAAAGCACACAGACTTAATAAATTTTTCTAAAGACAAAATTGGTTTATTAAGCTTTTGGGGATGAGTTTGTGTAGTGATGGCATTTCACACACATATGAAATCACAAGAGATGAATGAAAAGTCTCCTTTTCATTCTAACTATATTGAGAAGCTAGCTTAAGTGTACCTTGGGTTGACAGGCTTCCCTTACAGTCTCAAGCTGTTTGAGTCTAATACACCAACATGAGGCCCACATGACCACTTACAATAAAAGCAATAAATAAACAAGGATTGCATGGCCTCCTTGACCACGGAGGGGGTTTTCACATACATGAGTGCTTGGTATAGCAAGCACTAATCACAGAGAGGTCCTACGTATTTGTTTGATATAGAATCTATCATTGGTCACACAGGGCAGAAGTGTGGTAGCACACAGACTGCAAAGCAGATGTACTCCTGGGAAGAACAGGCGCGGTACCACCACTGGCAGCTGGGAAGATCTGAAGGGTCATCTCTCAGTACAACTGGGCAGCACAGGACAACATTTCTGACAGTCACTTGGATGACAGTCACTTCCAAGCGATATGCTGTGAGGAACTGGCACCACTATAAAAGCTTGAAAAAAACGTTGGTCTTCTTAAATGTGGAAGATCCAGAGAAGCTGTTCTTTAAAAAGCCTCTTCTTAAGTAGCCTAGCTGTTGTGCAATAGCTGCAGGAAGTGCCTTACAGGACAGAGTAGATTTGTTTATATTTGAAACACCAAATCATGAAATAAGATATGGAAAATGCTATCTATGCTAATGAAATGCAGCTGACAGTCACTGATTTATTTTCAACTTTTTCTTTTCTTTTTTGACATTGCACTTACTCTCACATCAGACTCTGTAGGGCTAAGCAGATCCAGAGCTCTCAGCCTTGCTCAGTTTCAGAGGTTCACTACTGGCAGGAGAAAGAACACTTTAAATAAATATATCACAATTACTATGACTGTATTCAAGTTATTCAGATAATGATAAGATGACTTAGGGTAAATACTTGGAATTGAGAGCAGCTCTAAAGACAAATGATCCATCATTTATATTTAATCCATTTAAGAGACTTTTTTATCAGACAAAGATCAACCCACTGGGACCATTAATAGCTACACTTACAAAAAAAGCCAGCAAGTCAGAGACCAACAGAGACAGACATAACAAGAGTTAGTCTCACAGTCCAAAATCACCAGTAAATTTAGAACACACATGAACAGTTTGCTGTGCATGTTATTATTTAAACAGTATTGTAGTAAGAACATACTCATGTGTAATGAAAAACAACTACAAGGATCTAATTAAAATTCTCTGGAAGAAAGATGTCAGGAAAATGTGCTTTTCATCCTAGGTGGTTTTAACACAGCAAGAGGAAAGAGAACACAATGGCAAGTCTCCTGAAGCTGGAAAAGAGCAGTCTGCAATCTTGTCTTACTTGTCAGAGCTTAGGTAGGATTACATGGAACAATCTATAGCGGTATATAGAGTGTCTGTTAGATATCATGAAAGGAATCCTTGCCTGAGTACACTATAAACACCCTGCAGAGCTTTTGTTGGTGTTAGCAGGAGATATCCCTGGGACCTTTGCAAATGCATCAGATGTGCTATGGTTGTATTCACCCCCTCATCCTCTGCCTCATGTGTCCAGGCAGACTCAGCTTGTCTGAGGGCAGGATCCACATCCAGCTGGCAAAAAAGTATCAGTAGCTAGCATACAAACTGGAGGCTGATCTCACACTGGGTTCTTGGTAGTCATCCTGCACTTCACCAGTGTTTTCCCCTCTGTCTCTAGACAGGGCTAGCAAGAATGAGGAAGATCTCACAGTAGATGAGATGCAGAGATATCTCAGAACAAAAATGACCACTGCAGGCACTTCCGAACAGCAAAATTGAAATGTGAATTTTCCCTAATACTGTTTTTAACATCAGCCTGACTTATTCATGGTCATTTTCTTTAATGCCCTGATTACTTTTTTTGTTGGGCTTGAGCAGGTAGGGGGAGGTATGCTAGAGGACTATATTCAACTGCCTTTAATCAGGTAAACTTTCCATCAAGTTCACTGGTAGTTTTGCCTGCACAAAATGCATTCCCAAGGGCCTTTTGGAGTTTGACAGTATTTGACTTGCTTTTAACACAATTCGTCTTCCAGTCTATAATGACCTGGCTCTTCTTTGTGTCCAGAGGTGTCTCAGTCCTATCCTCTGATGCCCTTCCCTTTCATTCCCATTCTCCAGGACTGTCCCAGCAGCCTTCAGATTTATAAGCTGTACATATAAGGTGAGCAGGCTTATGACTTCAAAGCTTCTGGCACAAGGTACAAAGTAATAGCAACAAAAACACTAACATATGCAGCTGTTTCTTTAAATAAGGGAAGGCCAAGCAAGGTGACTGCTGCCAGTCAAGTCTGAATGTATAAAGAGAACCACTTCCAGAAAGAGGGCTTGCAAAGTTCTTGAAAGTGGGACCACCTCAGAGATGTAGTCCCTTGCCCTCCCCCAGTTGCTTCAAACTTGAGTAGATCAGTTTTTCCGAGTCCTTCACCCTCTCCATCCCCTTAAGCAGTCCGATTTTTCTATGTGAACATTTTGGCGGATCTCAGAACAGTTTTACTTATTCATTTAATAGACACAAATAATGGTTCTGTTTCACCAGCTAATTATTTCACCAGTCTCACAGATGCATGCCTTTCCTGCACATTCATCAAAGAGGAATCCAGTGCCCACACAAGCAACAATAATAATCTGATTAGAAACATGATGCATTATGATTCCTTCCCTTCAACAGGTTTTTCTCTGTGGATTTTTAAAAGAAAATTAAAAAAACCCCAAAGGTAAAAAATAGCCCAATTTCAGTAGGACACAGCATGCAGGACATAAATGAAGAGAACCACTGGAGGTCACTGTGACAGAAAAGGAGAATGAGTCAGATGAAAGCAGGACCTCCAATGTATCAGCCACCCATCTGAGGTGGTGGTGGTGGTGGCATTGGAGGCTGAAAGGGCAAGAGAAGAGACTGCATCTCCAGACTGACTTTACTGGAATTTGGAGGCACTGGCTGCAGAAGCAAGGCAGTAGACGAGGCTTGTGTCCACATCAAAAGCTTAATTTCTGACCAGGTTTCCCTCCAAAGAATCTCAAACTTTTATCTCCTGTATGTGTTTACTGTCTTCAATCTGACTGTGAAGCGTCCTGCCCTGCTCACTCTCCCAGCTCTACCCTGCACTGAATAGGAGCTTTTGAAAAACACAAAGTTACATTCTATCTTACATGTATAATACCATTTTGCTTTCAGAAATGCTGTTTTTCCCAGCACCAAGGGAACTTCAACCAAAAGCTGCAGATACTTCGCCTCTGTCCCAGCTGGCAGCGGGCTTTTGCACCCCAGTCCTGTACACAGCACATGGGACTCATTCCTAAAAGGAGAATCACACATCGGTTACAGCACCGCTGGCTCTCCAACTTATTTCCAAGAAATGCATAGCTTGAAATCCTTATTCGCTTTATTAATGCATGTGTAGGAGGGAGGGAAGGAAGCGTGGTGGGGGCGAGGGCGACAAGGCAAGAAACATCACGCCTTGCAAATGTAGGGGGTCATTTTCTGCTTTTTCCACCCTCCCCGTGCCAGCTGTTAAATCCCACGCTTGCCCAGAGATGCCTGCTGCCTGTGCGACAGAGGTATGCACAGCAATCATCACTTGCAGTGGCTGAAATCACTTGGCTGGACCCACAGGAGAAGAGGTTTGCAAGTTCATTTGGAATAAGAATCAAAAAAGCTATACAAGTTGGGGGGATTTTGCCCTTTAGAGGCTCCACTTTAGCGTGCAGCTTTCTTTCCACCCCGTCCCACTCTCAGATCAATTTCTGCTGTGCCCTTAATCCATCCTGTTGCCTTCCACAAGTTTTGGTAACTTCACATTCAGCACAGAATACCTTATAAAAGCAGAAGAAATGTGAAACATCTGCTATCAAATAAAAGAACAAAACTGAAGCTGCAAATGCTGCATCTTGCAAATGATGTCCCTTCAAGAGCAGCTTTCCTTTCTGCCCTGTTTTTTGTGTATGTCTGCATGTATTTTTGACTAATAACTATGTATACATGCACATGCACGTACGAGTGTGTGTGGGAGTGAGAGCCAGAGAGCACATAAAGGGTATTTGGGGATTCTTTGGTTTTGGACTCTCACACACAGTTGGGGGAGGCAAGTTATAAACATATAGGTAGATCCAAGAACGAATACTTTAATA
This sequence comes from Nestor notabilis, assembly GCF_000696875.1. NCBI lineage: Eukaryota > Metazoa > Chordata > Aves > Psittaciformes > Psittacidae > Nestor > Nestor notabilis. Next base: position 24,732 of record NW_009928269.1, on the reverse strand, counting down.
TTTGCAGATCGTGACGGCTGCCAAATGCTAGCATTTCAGGCATGCATATTCACATGCAGCTGGCGACACACATTGGAACATACCCAACATTTTGCCAGTTAGGTTCCAGACTTGAAATATCTCAACAGACCCGTATGCAGATCTTAACACCAAGTAGGGAATGTTTCCCCTTATTCTCCATACTCATTAACTAATAAGCAAGCAAAATGGTTTGCTGAGAATAGCAGAGTGGAAATAAATCCCTTACTAGAAATTCTGGCCTTTTAGAAAGAGAAAGTTACCCTTTCCAGGGCCTCCAAGTCAACCTGTTAGCTTCCTAACCTGGAGAAAGACCCTGTGGGATGCCTCACCTTCATGATGCTTTCTAGGCATTTGTGCTAAATGGTTCATTGCAGCTGGACTTTTTTTTAATTTCTTTTTCTTAAGGCTATCACACAGCTACAACATTCCCCAGTTTGTTTACTGCTAGTCTCACCAGTAAGCTGGATGCCAGTTTTATTTAATTTGTTTTTCCAGTGGCAGCAACAATCTGTGTGGAAAGCATAAACAGAGGAAAAGAATCTGGAATCAGCAAATGGTGTGCACAGCTGCACACCATAACTTCTGCTAGTGAAAGTTTTAATTCAGTTGATCAGAAGAAGAGCAGAAAAGTTGGAGGCAAAGAAGAGGTGGAGTAGTGGAAGAAATATTGCAAGAGGAAATAGTAAAATCCAAGGCAGCTGGAGAATCTTGGAGTCATTACAATTAAGGCCCAACAGGTTACAATTTCTCCAAAAAAGAAGTCAAGACCAGAAACCAGCCAGCAGGTCTTCAGGAGGGATTGCTCAAAGATGTGTTTCTGAAATATATTATAATGGAAACAGGAAGATTGCATTCTGCCTTCATTTCTCTTGCAGATAAGAACATTTCAACAGGGGAAAAAAGTCATAAAGGGGAAGAAAATTTCAGCAATCCAAAAAAGTAAATACATTTAAAACCCAGAAGTTAAGAAGCACTACTATTGGAGGTGTAATATCCAAAATGACAATTCAAAGACCTTTTTAATAAGAATATGACAGGTAAATGATAAATTGGAAACCATGGCAAAAAGTAAGTGTAAATATAGAAGTGACAAGAAAACATAAACGTCACCTGTTCCTCAAAGGCATCACACAGTAGCCATTATTGGTTGTAGAAGCAAGTTTGCTGGTGAACAGACTGAATTGTTAAATATCTATTCTTTGAAGTAATTAGGAGAGGTAATGGAGAACATATAAAATCAATAGTGCTATTTAAACAGAGAGGAAGTGAGGAAGAATGTCACCAATTAACAGTCAGGAAACACAGTTTCAGCTTGTAATTAGAACAAACCTGCAAATGCTCAGAAAAGCATCCTCAGCATTTAGAGGTTGGTAGGTGAGTCATGAGTAAGAAGTATGGCTCCTGGTTTGTTTCTGGCTAAGCATCTTCTGATGTCAAGTCTTTCCCTTTAAAGGGAAAGCACCCTTTGTACTTTCTAGACCATCGCATTTTAACCAATGCATTCATCCAGACGGATTCTGTCACTTGCCTTGCTGAAAGCTTGTTGTAGACCATGTTCATGCCTCCATGGTCATAACTGCCTTTTATGCCCCTACTCATGAGATACTGTTAACTGGCCCATGTTCAGAGGCAGGGGATGATCATGACTGTTGCTATTATTGTTAAGACTGAGCTCAACAGGGTAATTTAATCCTCAGCGAGCTTGGATGATTCCTCCCCCCTGCAGCAGATCTATTTCACAGGAGCATGTAGGCTTTCATTTGACTGCCCATCTTGTAATTATTTTAATGTATGTGTTTGTGTGATCTTAGGGAGGCTTCTACAATGCTTCGGGCTGCATTTGAATGCCCAGTACATCTAACCGTTGTTTCTGGGTAAGATCTAGCCCTACCATCACTTCCAGATGAGGGGTTCAAACCAAAAGCTGGTAGACCAAGCTAGAGATGACACAGGTGGAAAGATTCAGAGTTAACACCAGAAGCCATGTTTCGTCTTTCTTTTACAATAGACTATGTTTTGGTTCAGGGAGCCGACAGTGGCAGCAGTCCTACTCTTATACTGGGTCCTGAGTTAGCACTGGTATCTGCATGAGCCTACTCTCCCTCACATGTGGTTTTCCTGTGGCTGATAAACCTGCCAAGAGGTTGCCATTCCTTTCTCTTTCCTGGTGAGCATTTATTAACAGTTAGCAGAAGTAGGGGAGGAGAGTGGAGTGGAAAGACGAGAAGAGGAGAAGAGAGGAGAGGAGAGGAGAGGAGAGGAGAGGGCTTCACTTTCTACCTTCATCCTCTTTCCAGATAACAGCTGCAACTGGCCTTGTCAGGGTTAGATTGTTGTCCAAATAGTTCTCCTTACCAGCCATTTAAGTGTTTAACTGTCTGCAGATATCAGCAAATTGCTTTTTTTGGTGATGGCATTAGCACAGAAGCATAGCATTCTTGTGCTGCATGTACTCCACAGCTACCTGCTCTCTGTGCAGGCAACTGGAGACTTCAGCTTAACCTCAGCTTAGGGCAGGTACTATGAGGCTGGTTCCCATTCATATTTTAAAGTCTGCCTCCTCCCCTGTATAACCTTCCTCCGCTGAAACATTAAAAAACCCAGATAAACTGTTCAGTACGCAGTACTCAAGGGAAGAGCCAACGACTGGGGCCATGGTTACATGCCCACTTCATTTAGATGTTGGTTTGTGTTGTGTCACAGGAACAGTCCTGCCCACATTCATCCTTGCTCACTGCTAGACTTTATGCAGCCATGTGGCAGAAAGATTAGGCTGAGGAAAAGCGGTGTCAGCACAGGAGAGGAGAAAAAAGTAGTAGCCAAGGGTGCAATGGCGGGGAGGATGGCAAAGATACCTATTTTGGCTGCATAGGTTTATGCCAAATTAAAATGACCATTCACTGGTTGAGATCTTGAAATCTGTGACTGTTGAATTTGTTCATGAGTTGACATATTCTCAAGCTTTTCACATATGCTGACAGCCCATGATATTTTCTTCTAATTGACCATCACAGAATTGATTGAAGACTTCTCCCTTTTAGTAGTGGCTGACATTCCTGTTGATATATTTAAGAGTGTTAAAATATATATATATAAATGCCTGAGTATCAGACATGTAAAAAGAACTATTAAAAACATAAATAGATACAATAAATATAAAAATAAAGTCTTTTTAGCAGGCAATATCTTTTTATTATTTTGTAGTTTAAAAGAACTACAGATGAAGCAAACAGTGAAAATTATCTGAATTTTAGCCAAGATTTCAAGGTATTGCTATTGAACTTTACCCATTTATTTGAAAATTGACTTGGTTTTCTATTCTGTCAGTCTGGAAATTGGCTGCAAGACCATAAACAAAAAGGCAATAAGAAAGATTGCATTTTTGTCACAGCTGTCATGTGAGTCATGGATTTTCATATGCTTTCAAAGTATCCATGACTTTTGATATTTAGGGATTTTGCATGTGGGCTGGTAAACGTGATGGTTAAAGAGCTGAACCAATTTCTCTGAAAACCTTGAGTTCTGCCAAGTTAAACCCTAGACTGCATGGGAGGCTAATAGAGAGCAGGAGCCCAGCAACAACACTGTGGTTACACAAAGGATCAGACCAGTGAATTCTCACTGAGAGTTTTAATTCCTCCAGGGATAGAGAGATTTCTCTTTCCCCACAATATTTGCAGTTGGGTTGAATTTGCAAAGGCCAGCTCTATCAAAACAATGACTGAAGCTTCTCACAGCAAAACATAGTATATGAATTACTTGAAGTAAAAAGAAAAAAAAAAAACTAAGAGAAAAGAAATTTTAAAAAAGGATGTGTTACCTATAACAAAAAAAAAAAACCAAAAACAAAAAAAAAAACCCACTAACCCCCCCAAAAAGCACTTCTTCACCTGCATCCCTGCATCTGTCAAGTCTCTCTCATGACACTTCCGTAAAATTGTAGGAGTACTGAGTCAGACCAAAGATCTGTCTGGCTTAGTACCCTGTCTCCAACGCTGGCCAAAAGCAGATGCCCAAGGAAAATTACAAGCAAAAGATACACTGATACTTCCTTGGAACACTCTTCCAACTTCCAGCAATTTGCAGTTTAGGGACTTTCTGGTTTTCTATTTAATAGTCTAAGTAGATTTTTCTGCCATGAATTTGCCACATGCTTTTTGAAGCTGTGTCATTTTTTCTTGAAGTTACTGTCACTGAAGATTAATCAGAAAATTCAGTACTAAACAATGATACTAAATAAATATTCAGAAAGCCCAGGCAAACCTGCCAAAGGAGTTGCCCTTAGTCCTGTGGTGAACATTCCCTAAAGAAAATAAAAAGGAATGGGGAGAAAGAAAACTTTCTATTGCTCCATCAATTACTTGGTCACATAACTAGCACAAAAAAGTGTTTGAGTATCTCAGGATATACTAGAGCTAATTATACACAGGAACTTCTATATATACAAAATAGATGAACAAGAAATAAAGATGGAAAAATAGTGTTTACAGTAAGAGATGCTGTTAATAGCTATTACAACATGGAGAGGGATTTCAGACAGACAGATGATGGTTTCCTTAAAAAGCAATGATCAGTCTATTCATCCTTTTCCAACCGCACTTGTTCAAGTAGAAGATAACTTTTGCAGTGGGACACTGAGTTTTCTTCGCTATATTTTTTTTGTTTTCATCATTTAACCAGGGCACCAAAGGTTTAATTAATCTAGCCAAAAGTCTTATGACCTGTTGTTCCTCCTTTACCTTCTGTGTTATAAACAAAATAGCAGGAACTAGAGTATGGTTGGTCAACAGTACACTTTTGAAAACTCCAATTCCAAAAGGTCTTGGCACAGTAATTCATCAGTTTGTCATAAGACTTATGAAAAAGTTCCTGCATCTTCGTCACAAAGCTCTCCCATTCTGTCAGAAGTGGAATCATGTGTCTATGCACCTGTACATAAAAGTGTCATGTTGTCTGCTCTGACATGCCAAGTTCCTTGTGGCAAAGATTATGTTCTCTACTAGCAAACGTATCAACCACCATGTCAAACCAGTTAGAAACAAAATAAGATTACTTTTTCTTTAAGAACACATTTTATTTTCAGAAACACAGGTAAGGAACAAATCGTGGCATCAAAAAATCAAGCTGCAGAAAAGATTCTTATGGACATCGTAGGAAATCTGCTGTACAGGCCTTTAAAACCTGATAGATTACACTCAGAAAATTAAAATGCTGCATTGAAACTGAAGTTTTTGAAAATGGCAGGGCAACTGCATGTCCTTGATTTGAATGCACAAATATAGAGTTCATGGTACAGAGGAATATTTGTAATAGGTACTACTGCAATGACATACCAAAATAAGGCACTCAGTAGGGCACTGGGTATTATGAAGAAGCCAGCCTCACACAGCTTCCTTATTCCCTGAATCTACTAGCCACTGTGGATACAATAAAACTCAGAAACAATCATGTGCATTGAGCCAGACCTGTGGTGTGGAAGATGTCAATTGAAATTATTGCAATTCAATAAATCCAAAATCTCCTAAAAGTGGGGTTTTACACCAACAGCTAGTGCTGCCAGCTCTGTCACAGCTATCTAAACTGTACTTTTCATACTAAGCTCTGGAAAGTCCTACTGTCTTGGAGGCGATGTCTCCCTGGGCTCCAGAATCCCACAGGCCCAAGACTGAAACACTGTGGTCCAGTTGGAAACCATCATGGAATAGTTTTGCTCAGCTTTGCCTGCCTCTTGCCATTCAAAAACCATTAGTCAGAATGAAGAAAGGATCTTCTTTTTTTTATGCTGCTTTCTGAATCTATTTTTTCTCTTTTGATCTGAATTGCAATACATTAGTTTTCTGTTGCATATAAAGATCTTTCAATTACTCCTGCTTCAGTCTCATAAACCATAGTGGCCCATGGGAATTCCACAGTGCCATCTACTGCAAGGTACTAGAATAACTGATAATGCAGCACATGTTTTTCCAGTTGATCTTACCTTCCTGACTTGTTCCAATGTCTCTTGTCCTTCCACACAGAACCCAGCACATTTCATTACCATGTCAGTTTCTCTGGCTCTCTTTTGTGCTGGACTTGTGGTCATAGCATTGCACTACTTATTTCCATCCTTAATTTTACCATTCGTATTATTATCTTTTTTTTGTGGGTGGGTGTGGTAGAGCCATGATGGTTTCTGAGGCATGACTATCCCCCCTTGCCAGATCACTGGCATCATCTTTCCTTCAAGAAGACCTCGAGAAAATTCCCTTCAGAGTCTGCCCATGATGACTGTTCATTGGCTGGAGGGTGAGGTGAGAGATTCAAACCAAACAAAGCACTAACATCCTTCCGGAGGGAGCCAAATCTGCTGTCTCTGCAGCTTCTGCTGGCCTTGGAAGCAAAAGATCAGGAGGGAGAAATACACCACTGCTCAGCTTGAGAGCAACAGAGCAAAGCCTGTCTTGACTGACAATTTGAGCATGGCCTGGCACAGCTAATTGTTTAGCAAGGATCAAAGCAGTTAAGGTTCACAAGAGCAGTGATTTTTTCTCTGCCACTTTGAGTTGTTCCATTAAAGTAAAATTTGGAAGCCCAGTGTTTAAGTGGGATATAAGTGGCCTGCAGAGGCCTTGGGTTAACACTCTGTGATGGTCTGATTTTTCAGGCTTTGTTTTTGTTTTAGGGAAACTTTCACAGCATTAGAGAATCAACTTGGTTGAAAAAGACCTTTAAGATCATCAAACCCAGTCATTATCCCAGGGCTGACAAGTCCACCATGTCACTAAGGGCCTCATCTACACAGTTTGTGAACACTTTCAGGGATGGTGATTCTACTTCTTCCCTGGGCAGCCTGTTCCAATGCCTTAGGGCACAGCGAGACACAGTAAGAAATGTTTGTCAGTTGACATGAGCACCAGCTGACAATGTAAACCTCTATTTGGAATAAAAGTTTCTTCAGTATCACAACAGTTTATAAGCTTTGATATATGTTAGAATAAAACCAATATTTTAAAAATTAATATTTGATACCATCCAACTCCACTACACTCAGGCAATTATTCTATCCCACATAGTTCTGCTGATGGATAGATTGAGAGATCCTCATCTTTGACCATGGAGTATGTAGCCAAAGAGGCACTTACCTAGCACTTCCTTAGAATCTGGCTAGACTGTATTAAGTTGAATGCTCTTCAGTGCAGCTGCCAGTAAGTATAGTCTGAAAATCCCAGTAGAATAACAAAAAGGAAAAGGAGCAGGATGGGGAATATATTAGGCTGCAAATCACAGTATCCCTCAAGCCCAAGTAAGACATGTTTATTCCCCAGACCAGTTCTTGCCTCAGATTTGATTGGTTTGTTCTGACCGGATTTGAGAGATCATAATGAATTATTATTATATGTATTATGAAAACACAGGAAAAAAAATGAAGTATGGTTATCTATTTCTATGTTCCTTTAAATTATAGGCTTTTGTGTACACTGATCATATACAAATGTTTGAACATTAGTGCATGTTCGACAATTCAGGCAGGAAGACTTCCTTCATTACTATAAATAGATCTGTAGCCTGTTAAACACTAGCACAACCATTAACAAGTTATGTTTATTCTCTGATCAGAAAATAGATCTACCTAACCATGCCAAAAAGACATCGATATTTCTAAAATTAGGCAGAGGAGGTCAGTAATCTTTTAATAGCACTGTTAAAAATTGGCATCCTAATTAAGTTATGAATTACAAAAGGCTTTTCAAGCTGGAGCTGCTTGCTCAAGGATGAAATAGATATATAAGGAGAAGTTCCTCATCGAGTCTCAATTCCTTTCTATATAAGTAATGCCCAGGAATCTTGAGTAAGGATTGATCCCAGCTACATAAGTGTCTTGAGAGCTGCTTAGTTGGTTAATAGGTGATCTAAGGAGAGGGTAATTGTAAGTGTGGTTTTATTTCTGTGTGTCTGTTTTGTTAATCTTGGAGTGAGAAGAAATTCATTCTTTACTTTCGCTTGGGGTTTTTTTGTTTGTTCCATGGAAAGGGCAGTTGGCAAACCACTGAGGAATTTCAGCTGAATTAGAGTATTCCTCAACAGCGGGGACAGGACCACAGCTGTAATGACCAACATGTGCAAGGACTCTTCAAGTTATCGACGAGGTAGCAAGGCGGTTCTTTGCTAAGCAGTACGGAGGCAAATCTGGCAGTGCTGCTATTAGGAACTGCTGTGGAAGTGGGGGCCTTACCAGGCTGCCCACAGAGAGGGACAGTGGCTTCAGCACCTGTGTCTTGATGGTGGTGCAGAGGTTTCTAGCCCACATAGAGGAAACTGGACAGCGTGACCGTGTTTTCCACAGTCCTAAAATGTTTTTTAAAGCATTTTTTAAAAAAATAATTAGATTACAGCTTCCTACCCCAAAACAAAGGATTCCCTTGGGGTGCTGATGGCCCACTCCTGCAATTCACTCTGTGTGACCAGAAAGGCCACTCAAACTCCCCCCTCTGCAGTTTTCATTGGGTTGGGGGCTATTTTCCCATGCAGAAATGACTCCCTGGGCATTATAATATATACTTGGTTCATATTTACCTGATCTATTAGAGGCAAAAGCAGTTCTGACAAGAACTGTAATTACAAGAATGTAATGTTCATTTCTACAGAAGGCATGGTGTCTGCATGCCTGGGAAGGGCCCAAGATGCTTACAGCATTTCTATTTTCCATGCTGTGGTGAATTTGGAACCTTTACACAGCTTAAGACAGAATAAATTTCACTCCAGCACAAATCTCTTGATCATTTCTCCTTCAAATGTGGGAAAACAACACTGAGAATGTGGAAAGTGTAGAGCACATCATAAATCCATGGACACAGGAACTCAGAAAGCTGCATAAGGCACATAAGGTCTGCTATAAAGGAAGCACTGTGCTTTCATATTATTTTCTGTTTAAAATCTACATGTGTGGTTTGGGACAAAGGTCTTTTAGTGTGGAAGAAAGAAGGTTCAGTATTTTTCTTTTTTTTTTAATTTTTAATCTTATTTTTTCTTCTTTAAGGAGAGGTACGTCTCTGGAGGGACAGTGGAGGGATGTGCTCCAGTCTCTCACACACACTGCTGCAGGAAAGGTGAAAGCTTTGAAACCACAGAAACAATACTGAGGACAACTCAGCACCCAGGATATAGTTCATGTCTGAGAAAACAACAGGTGCTTAAGCAAGGATAAAGGTTTGCATGCTGGCCGTCACTTGGTGAGTTTCATTATGAATTTCTGATCTGAAAAATGGGGTGACTTGGGGAAATCTTCCTCTACTCACCTGATCCTGTCAGAAAGCATACATATTCTTTCCCTCTCTTGGGAAGTCAGAGTGATCCCAACAGACACACTCTGTAGCTGCTTCTAACTCAGTTTATATATATACGTCACCTGGTTTCTTAGGGAATGTGACTCTGTGTTTCACAGAGCCTGGGAAACCTTCAGGTTTCCTTTTTGCATCTTCATATGCTCAACATGCCTGCCTTTTTTCGTCACAGACGAAATGCAGAATTAAAATCCTCAAGGAACTCTAAGTACACATAATCTAGACAATCTAAAAAAAAAAATAGTAGATTACTTGTCTATTTAATGGAAGAAGTCAAATCATCGACATCAGCTGTCACAATAAATGCTATGAACTTTATTTTTGCTAGCATATACTCTATAAATAGGGAGAGGCATAGAAGCAGAATTTTGCAATTCACATCCACTGCATTCACTGTGCCTATCAATGGCAGCAGAGTTTAGGTAGGGATCATCTCCCCTTGCTTTCAGTCTTTGCACAGTAGGTTTTATTCTATAGGCAAATAAGTCACTCCATACTCCCTTGAGAAACAGTGAAGAGAAAGTCGTACTTCTAGAGATCCATTTTAGTTGTGTAGATTCGGATGGAACAAGTTATGCTCCAGGCATCATTAATTACACTGATTTGATCCTGACTCTGAATAGAGCCTCGTGTGACCAGTTCAGTTCTTTGATACTACTGTCGGTTACATCTGGATGAGCTCACCCTTTCGAACTTAATGCACTGAAGATATAGTTCTCACAGCACTGATGGCTGCAGACTCTCACAACTTCTACTAACTCTGTTGTAAACTGAAATGGGAGGTAACTGGAGTTTTACACATCATGAAGCCCAAGTTTTGCCATCATTCACACTGATCAAATCTCAGAGATCATTCCCAACACAACATGGAACACTCACCAGCAGAAAAATATGACCTGCAGTAGAAACGCAGTGGGGCAACATTAGGTTAATAGCTTTCTAGAACCTTTCCTCAAAAGATACATCAGGATATATTCTTCCCTACCCTGTGAAATTGGCAAAGTAGGACAGTTATAACCATAGTCTGTGGTGACAGAGCTGAGACATCTGAGGCCCCACAGATCTCCACAAGGACAAAAAGGACGAAACAGCCTGAAGCTCAGGTTGCTTTAGGAGCAATCTGGCCTGACTTCTTTGAAAGAAATCATAAGCTTCGTATTTTCTGTGGCATCTTAAAACTTGTTTTCCTAATTCATCCTAATTTTCATTATATTACATTTTCCACCTTTCCTTATATAAATGCACTTTTTGCTCATTCAAAATATTTTAAAAACTACACTCATAACAAGCAAGTTTTCTAATCCAAATAAATCTGTACAGTATACATGCTTTTTTTGTAAATCATTGCAGAATTGCATCTTGGAAGAGAAAAGTAAGATAATATTTTCCTCAAGGGAGGCTTGTTTAGGTGCAATGAATTTCAAAATCTATTATTAGTGCTTCAGGAGAAAATGATTTTTGCTTGTGGCACAAACATACAGAAATGCCAGAGTGCAACTAGAGCTAAAACTACATTAAAGATTAATCAGAATTCATGGACAATACAAAGACTGTTTCACTGTTCTTTACGCAGATATTCTACAGCACTGCAAATTGCAGAGCAGTGAGGTAGCTTGTATGTGGCTACTGCTGCTCTCATGGGCTGCCATGGGAGAACAATTGTTCTTCTCTGCTCCATAAACGTGGGTTCTGACAAATTGGGGTATTGTGGAAAATCCAGGTTCCCTATTCAATGAGGTTTGTCTGTGCTGTCTTTCATGCCTGACCACTTATGATTCAGTTACAGCCACCCCAACAGCATCTCCCATTGTGAGAAGTTCTCAGTAGGCTCCACAGGGATGTGAGGATGATAAGCCCTCACATAGATTTTGATGCCAGTAGCAGCCATTGTACTACCTGATTCCAGGCACCCACTTCCCCTGGGGTCCTTCTACAAGTGCTACTGGAGGTAATTATGTTTTCCTGAGGCTCATGCCTCAGGATAATCCTGTACCCTTGTCTGTACAAGGATTCCAGGGACAGGGTTAACTTAGCCAGCTTGGTTCAGTTCCTAAAACTGGACTCTCCTAAATAATTTCATTTGAGTTCTCATCAAGGAGAGGAATACAAGCTGTTGCACAGCTGTGAGGCAGCAATTTTCTGCTGACCTACAAGGATCTTACTGCTCACCACAGTGCCATTTCATCTCTGGTTCAAGAGGTTTGTAGCAGAGAGTGATCCGGGAAGACAAGATCTCACCCCAGATTTCCACACATCTCTGGATTATGAAAAAAGGCACAGTGGTGGTGCAGATACCGGGATTAATGTGTTTATTCATCCTTGCTGATACTGAATTGGAAAACACTTGTAGAAACCTTAAAATTCACTGTTAAGATGATGTTGGTGTTCAATTACAGGCAAAAAGCTATAACCACAGAGCAGATATGAAAGCGGTAAGAGTACTTGGGCTATCAGTCTCTGTGCCTATACACAGACATTTGCCTACACATGTCCAGTACCTTTTGTACATGTACAGAGTATCTTTAATTCTGCAGTAAGTCAGCACAGGAGTTTGTGTCAAACAAATGTCATGGTCTCACAGACAAGCAAAATTTTCTCAATGCTAGTGCAAGCTTTTACAGCATTGTGTGTAACGACGGAAACAAATTGATAGTGTATTTACAATTCTGCCTTAAAATCCAGGCAGATTCCAGCAGGCACCACAAACCTGTGTCAGCACTGCAAGCTGCAGGAGACAAGGGGTTGTATTGAAAAATTTTGTTCTGCCATACCATGTAATAAACAGCTCTTTAAAAAACCTCTTCTGGTTACTGGCAGTGTAGATAGGAGCGCTAACCTCCCACCTACTGGAACTCTCTCAAATCCATGGAAAGAATATCAGTGATTTTACTTTGAAACTGGCATTCAAAGTGTGCATATGTTTCTTACGTAAAATCAAAGAAGCTGCCCGTCTGTGAAACAAGAGTACATATATTGTCAAACTTTTCCGAACAGAGCTGGCTTATTTGTCATTGAAATCATGCCCATCAAATACCTGAAGATATTTGTTCCTGCAATGAGCTTTATTATCCCTAGAATCCACAGTTAGTTAACTGCTACTGTGAATTGTTTTATTTCCTATAAATTCTTAAAGTAAATATATTTTTTCCTAAAACTGTTACCAGGTTATCATAGTCGACTGTCCTCTGCGGTTTTCCAAGTAATCTTTGGGATCCTGTATGGAAAAGTACTGTGTATTACATATGGAAACATGTTTGCAGTAAGGACTGGGCTTGGAAACTTCCATGGCTTGGAAACTCTGTGACACTGAAGGATTTATTCTATCATCAATAGAAATATTAGATCCTTCTGAGAAATCTGTTCTGAAATCCTTTCATGGATGTAGACTCTCTGGATCTATAAAGAGAGTAAATTTTCAGCTCAAACAAGTGTCCAGAATTAAAATCTCCATCTTGAAAGGACAGAGTAAGTTTTAATAGGCATTTCAGTGCCAAGACATGTCAGTCAAATTATTATTGGCTCTAGCTGCACTCTCACAAGCTGTTACATTCTTTACCTGCAGCAGAGTGGCACTCAAAAAGGTGCAAAATTCTTCTTTGCTTTTGAAAACACCAATGAAAGTTAACAAAACCCAAAACACACAACAAAAAAAACAAAACCAAAACCAACAACCCAAACCCTCCAATCTAATTCGCACAACTGAAAACCTCTGATCTTCATACAAGAAGGGTAGACGCACCAGCTTCAGTAGGAATGGTCCTTTAAGAGATAGAAATAAGCCCATATAGTCAGAATATTTAAAAATTAATGTGAAACCCATAAAAATGTATGATTCCTGACATGAACAGAAATGGACATGAATTCTAGCCTTATTACTCCTTTTATCACACATGCATGTGTGTGCATGTACATATGGCATTACATGAAGTTGCACTAGCATTAATAATAGTCTTAAGGCTTGCTCTTACGCTATTTCCCAATTTTATTAAATCATAACTGCATCTTGCAAATAAAATCAATATCACTGAAGTGCTACATATTTCATATATTCCCAGGACAGGAATTTTCTTTAGAGAAAATGAATTACATTGAGAAGAAGGAGAAGGGGAAGACAAAAAAAGGAAAGGGGAAATCAGAGTTGTTATTTTTAGATCACAATGTTTTGAAATGTGATCTGCCTATTAGTCTAAGATTTCCCAGCTGCCCTGTCTTTTTTTTTTTTTTTTTCCCCCACTCAGTTTCTTTTTTGTGAGGGAAGGTTTGATACAGAAGAGAAAATCACATGTACACAAAACAGCTTTGTCTAGAAAGTCTAACAGTGTGCTTGGCCTTGCAGGAAAGAAGTGCTATATGAATTTGGGGAGTGGAGGCGAAGGGGTGTTTGTGGGGAATCACACTGCCATGTAATTGTGGATCTTGTATACATATAAACAAACTCCACCTTAAGATCAGCAGAGAAAAGATTTGCTTTCTTGTCTGATGGCCAAGAAAAATCAAACTAGAGCAGGCTATAAATAGAATGAGGAAAACTGCGAAAAAAAGTCCTGATGGCTGAGAGAAAATGTCCTTTGCAAAAGGGTTAAAGCTCTGCTTACAGACTTTGCTAGACCTGGTATAAGCCTCTTTTTCTTTGGACTTCATAAGAGCTATCATGACACACATTTTCCCTGCACAGCTTTTAGACCATCCCTTGGGCATACCTCCAAATGAGTGTCAAAAAGTTTCATTTCAAGACAAAGCTGAAAGTGTGTTTCAGATAACATGAGACAAGAACAGCAAGAAATTTTGCGAACAAAAACCTGCAACCATTCCTTGCACGTGTCCCTTTGCCAGGTCAGAAAAGCACAGCCTGTTATTTTTCCCAGTTTACCACAGCTCCGGCCTCAGCACACCATGCTGATCCACACTCACTGTGACAGTCTCTAAGGGGTGATCTGCCACCTGAGAACTTCCAGACGCAACTACATCATCTGCTCACAGCTTTCCCGCCTCCCGACATAGAGCTGGAGCTGGAGCCAGGCGGCAGGAAGCACCTGTAAGTATTTTACATCCACCAGGGACAACACCTCCCAGCTTGCAGACTTCTCATCTGGCCGAATACAGTCAGGGACCTACCCCTTCCTCCTCAGGTAGGTAGAACGCTGGCCAGGGCCACAGCTCATGGGATGAAGGCATTTCCTCTCTGCCATAAAATGCATCATTTACTATCACAGCCTTTTTCTCCATCGGGAACGTCTGGCAATGGATATTTGCTCCTCTCACCCTTTCTCCTCCTTTCCCTCCCTTTTCCACCACCCCCACACATGCTAGGCCCAGGGAGGTTTCACAGGAAGGAAGGAGATTGTACATTGTCTGAGAAGGGTTTAGAAGCTGCCCTTCTGGCACAGAACTAGACTCAGGACATTGTATAGTTATGTCTCAACTGGAGGAATAGGCACAATGAAGCTGGGTGCCATAGGGTAGTTCACAGTGAGTAAATTGGTCTGCAGTACATTAACCAGCACATCACCAGAGTTGCAATTCTCTCTCTCTTCCTCTCCAACTTTGACTATGCCAAGTAGTATTCTCACAGCTACAGCACAATGCCAAATGTACTTTGGATTATTCCATGTTTACTGCATAACACAACAGTCTCTGGAGACAGAGCTAGAGACAAGGCTACCTACACGGTTGGGGGTCCATGCAGGAAGTCAAGACATCTAGTCCAGATAGAGGACATAATCAGAGACAAAACTACCAACATTGTAGCTCAGACCAGAAACAGGATCAGAAACGGCTAGAAGACATGTCTGGTGTCCACCGTGGAAATCTGGTCAGCAACTCAGGACAACAAAAGACGGGCACATCTGAAACATCTTTCAGGCACTCTGGGGGCCCAAGACTGAGCTTAATGGAGCTCATGGACCGATGGGCAGGGGCTGCATGGGTGGAGGCCGTGGGTAAGGCTGGTCATGGAAACCAAGGGCTTTGGTGTGTTCAAGTCCCTGACTGCAGTAACTTGGCAACAGAGCTTGTAACACAACGGAATTACTGTCCTTGAGTGATCTAGTAGTGCTCTGTTCCATTGCTCAACTCGTCTCAGCACACAGAGTCTTAAAAAGATGGTCCCTCAAGGTACTAGTAAGGTCATTAGATCCACGTATTTAATTTCCAGATAGTAGTTGTCATGCAGATAGCTAGTGCTTGTCCACCTACCTCCACTCAAGAAACCAATAGTGCACATGAAAGAATCTAGCATCCCTGCATAGACATCCAGATCAATAGTGAGATACAGCTTATCTCATGGCATCTCCAACACCTTGCCCTCTTTAAGAATAAAGCTGTGAATGTAGTACAGAAATTTGCAGTAGTCTGGACATAAAAGAAGCAGCTAAATTGGGTTCCTCAACTCTTTATCCTGGTCTTTGAGATCAGCATATCTAACACCTTGACTGGCTCCTGGAAGTCAACTGGAGGAAAAGCATCGCTCGCTTTTGTTTGGGTTCAGCTAGACCTTTTAGTGTCACTCACGATTACATTAATTGTTCAAAGCAGTCAGAATGTTCTCCTTTTTTTTAAACTCTGTGTGATAAGAAAGACCATCAGATGCTCCTGCAAGCCTATCTGAAGACATGTTTCCGCCTGAAGAGAGTCACTCTTAACCCTGTTTTCTAATGTAACGTCTTTACCAACACTACTTTCTCTGCTCTCCTGCAGCCTAAACATCATTTTTCAGTCTAAACCCAAAGTTCCACTTTGGTAGAAACAGACATTTAAAGTTTTAATCTTAATATTCAAGTCTGAGAACAAAACCCCTCATCTAACTCATGCCATTCCAGCCAGAACCACCCTTGCTGTGAGTGTTCCATTTTATAAACCCCAGCCCCTGAGGGCTAACAGCTAATAGTTTAAATGATGTTGTGCAAATATTCTAGAGCTGAACAATCCCCCAAACACCTGCTGCTGTAGTTAATGCCTGTGCCTTTACTTCTAGCCATAACATGCATATGTATAATCTCTGTCTGTGAAGAGACATTACGGAAAGTTTTAAAAAGGCAGGAATGTTCAAACCACCTTCTTCTAGCTTTCCTTTACCAAAAAGACAGAAGGAGAATGTGCCAGATTAATGTGATCCCAGACCAAATGGTGTGGGGATTTAACTCCTTTTAATATATTCATGTGTCAGAAGATACACATACATAATGGAGAGATTCTACTTTGTATGAAAAAGTGGCCATGCAGTGACTGGATGATAAATCACTTCCCAGACTTGAAAATTCTTTGTGAACAAGATTTAATATAAGGCAGCCCACTGGCTGCACTGCTTGCCTCCCACATGGGCTGTGGAATCCCTCAGAAGTGGGGGTATCAAAACCAGAACAGCAGCCCCTGCTCCACAGTAGGGCTATTGACCGTTCAAGTTTGCTGTCCTCCCCTCAGGCACCAACATACTCGGGTGCCCCACACCCTGTGAAAGCATCCCACAAACAGCTTGGAGCAATAAGTGAGAGCAGAAACGAGTTCTTTCACAAGCTGACATGGCAGTTTATGCCCAGAAGCAAAGGAACTGATAAACATTATAATACTTTAACCTCACAAGTTAACTGCAGGTATTATTCCTATTCAAGTGCTTAATCCTACCCTGGCTCTCAAACTGTTTGCTACATGTCCCACAGCAACAAATTCCACTGGCTGATTAGATGCCACTTTAAAGTTTACTGCCTTTCAAGTGCTTTAAACATGTAGTCTTCATTTTACCATGTTGATCCAGCATGAAGACATAAATGAAAATGTCCAGTTAATTACACCCTAGTCAGCTCTCATCCTAGTGGAATGAGAGCTGGCCAGGTAACCAGGTCCTAATGGCAAGGAAGTTCTTCAACTAAGGATATAGGGTTGAGGCTCCAACAATCTTAGATGGATGCGAGGCTGGGTTTTCTGAAGTGGTCTACTCATGTTCCCAGAGAAATTTTATAACTTAGTTTAGTGGGAGCACAGTGATGTATTGGAAGAATCCTCACTTTAAGACCTGAAATCCAGAAACTTTTTCCCTCTATCAAAACCATGTAAGGATACTATTATAAATGTATTTTCCTTTCAGAGGCAAATCATCTCCCACAATAGTTGGTATAGTCGGACCTATTTGGCTAAGAGGAAACATTGCAATGGTGGTTTCAAAACAGAATCAGTATGTCAAGTTCTTCAACACAACAATGCCTGGTCCTTCTTTGCTCAGATCAAGATATTCACCCCACATGAGTCTGCAGAAAAACACAAACAGCCATTGGTATATTTTTTTATCCTACATTTTAGTGTAAAAAATGCCAGTTCCATAAAACCAGAATTCTTAATGGGAACATGTTAATTTAGAATAACCTTGTGTCGTGAAAACACTTCAAAATTTTGCATGGAATTTTCTGCAAAGTTTAATTTCAGTAATTTGACACTCTCCTGGAATACAGGCTAAAATCTTGTTTCATTGAAAAAATACTTATCTATTTAAATAAATGGGACTGCTCTGAGATGACAGAAGGACTAAGCTACAGGTCTTCCAATAGACTCACAGCTAGCAATCATCCAAAGTAAACTGTAAGTATCTAAGTCTCAATAAAGCAGAGCATTAGGCCTAGCCAGCCACTGTAGAGTCAGGACCTGGGAAGACCCTGAAAGAGATTAATATTACTCCATTTTAAAGCTTAGTGGAACTTGGAAATTCTC
Source organism: Nestor notabilis (assembly GCF_000696875.1). Lineage (NCBI taxonomy): Eukaryota > Metazoa > Chordata > Aves > Psittaciformes > Psittacidae > Nestor > Nestor notabilis. Next base: position 6,694 of record NW_009928269.1, on the reverse strand, counting down.
TTGCTATGTGTCAGAGATTAGATTGCCCAGAAAGGAGGAAAACCAAGGACCACATCATCATGAGACAGGAGGCACAGAAGAGGCTGACCAAATAACTCCACTGTAGATGATAGCTTATTGATTGGGGCTGTCAGCTGGGGTATAAAAAACTGGATTTAAACCTCTACTAAGTCATTCTCTGCCAACCCACACAAGTGCCCTAAGTAGGCAGCTTTTAGCCGTCCCAAGGTGTCTTTGCACATGTGTGTGAAAGAATTTTACAAGGCCTTTTAGTTTTCTTTGGCCTCGCCACTATACAAGTAAGGAAGCTTTCTTGAACCTCTAACACTTTCATGGGATGAAGCACTCATCTTTCTGCTGCTGAAAGCTGTGCACTTTCAAAGCTCAACCTTCTGAAAATTTTGACACAAGGAACTGGCCATGTTAGTTCTGTAGAGGATTCTGCTATGCAAATGGGCACTGAAGTAGTAAAATCATCAAAGTAATGCTAGCTATTCAACAATGAGCTGCCATTTGTTGCCAAAGAAACACTGTGTTGAATGAAATGTATTTAGAAAAACATTACTACAAAGGGAAAATATGAGTAATCAACCTAAAGCAATGAGCCATGGAAGCTTGTTTTATGAAACGTCTTCTGGACTGTCTCAAAACATTAGACATGCTGACAGAGATATCAGAAAGGTTTTCTGTTATTTCTTATAGAGATGGTTTCAATTTTAGATTCATCATCCCAAAAATATATCATCTTGGTCTACCTGACATGTTAAGTTTTTGAATGGAGGAGACTAAAAGTCTGAATGTCATGAAAGAACCTGAAAGAACTTCATTCCAACCAACACACCCTTCTCTAGTTCTTCCTTCCCTTCCTTGAGGACAGAAAATCGAATCATACTCCTTGCACCATATAATACAGGCAAAGAAGCTCTCATATGAGTAGAGAAGGAAAATTTCAGGAACTTAAACTTATTCTTCAGAATGATCTCCAAGCCTGAAGCCTCTTGTTTTATTAAATCCGTAGACTTGAAAAATAACATACCCTAACTGAATTATAATGAACCAAAAATTCAGCTTGCAAATGAGCAGCTTGCTTTATGCATATTCTGCATGGAGGCTTTGCAATGTAATTTGCTGATAGTGTGGGCTAGTACAAAAGTACTACTTTCTCCAGCAGGAGCAAGAAGACAGCACAAGAGGAACTGTGCCTCTTTAAAGCGTGCATTTTTTTTCCCTCAGGTGCTTCTGGAGTTACACGGCTTTGTTTTGGCTTAGGTTGAGAAAATATACTGGGAATCACATAGAAACATACTGTAGGCCTCAATATCCTGCTGGGTGATTTTAATAACCTGCAAATATTTGATTAGGAAAAAAAGTATCTCCTTACAAATGAAATTAAGGAGATACACAAGCAAGATGGGTCATATTGGCATTCCGTGTATCAGCATACAGATGTGATTTTGGTCATCTGCATGGAATAAGTAAGTGTATTGGCACATTTCCTATCCTGTACAGGTAAGCAATCCCTACAGTATCAACACCAAGAGGCCAAGAGACATGGAAGCTTGAATCCATTGTGTTTGCGTTTTTTTGTTTCAAGTGTATAGGATCAGTTTAACAAAGCACATTTTTAAATAAACATAGAGACAAAGAGAAATCACAAGTGAGCACGAACTCCCACCTGGGTCTGGAGCTTTTGTGATTAGCCAGTCAGCAGACCAGGAAGGTAGAATAAACTAAACAAGACCTAATCCTCTTACCCTTTGTATCTAAATTGGCTGTGAAAACACAGACTGCAAAACACTCATCAAATAATAAAAAAACTGACTCATAGAAAATCTTTTTCTTTCCTTTTCATTTTATTTTTTTTCCCATCTTGTTTCAAGCCTTCTTAGCTAATTTAGGTGTCAACCTAACTTGTAGAAAAGCTGTCAACTTTATTTCATTGTTTCCATTAGGGTGTGCACTTTTCCATTTTGGCAACTCTTCTTAATAAGAAGTGCCATCAGAATTAAAACACTTGAGGGTAGGATTATGTCTAAGTATATCCATTACTTTTGATCGAAGAAAATAAACTGCTGTTGTCACTTGATAGGTACTTAATCTGCTACAACAGGATCTTTTTTTTTTTTTTGTAATTCTGATTTTACTGACTGATACATGTTCTCCTATGACACTTCCCTGGAGAATTTTTCCTCTAGCCATCAGCAAAGAAAATAACATTCCAGACGTGCAGCTGATTCTAACACAGTGGAGGCACAACATCTGTGCCTTTACCAATCCATTGTGTCTGTTCTGTAGTACCATCATACCTCAAGGACCTGCTCTACCCCCTCCAAGTTAGCCTATTTGCTAATCCGGATAGCTCTGAGGATGAATGAGTAGCCTAAACAGACACATTCATCTGACCAAATCTTATTGCCTAAATACCCTTGGTAGAGAGCACTGAAAAAGTCAAGCAATTCTAAACAGGATCTTTCCTCTGCACTTGGAGTGGATCTGAATAAAAGGTTTTAGCATGATGTTGCTGTTACTACCCACATAATTGAATGTCACAGCCCAGGAAAAGGTTATTGAGAATACAGACACATTTGATAACGCCCAGAGAGGGATGATAGAATCACTGACCAAAGGACAGCAGTAGGGCTAGATAGAGATCCACTATTCAGATCTTTCACTGCTTTTACCTCACTTTCCAAACCCCTTCATTAGAGTCACCTTCATGCTTATCAGTGATGTGATAAGTTTGCTGATATCCTGACAGTCCATTGAAAGCACTCCATCTCTTGTTCCTGTACTGAGTGGATCCCAGCCCAAAATTCAAGTATGCCAGATTAAATATTGTCTCCCAAGCATCTCTGAATGGATTTAGGCATCTGAGGGGGAGGGATTATTCCAATATTCTCATTACACTCACACATATTTAGTTCCGCATGGTCAGCCTCAGGCATCCAAGAACTATGAGTAAGCATTCTGCTGCCCCACAAAATGGCAAGATTTAGTTTCTTTGAAAACAGAAACAAAAACAGTGGGTTTTGTCCACGTTCAGTTTTTAACTCCCACTAGCTTGCCTGTGACATTTAGTTTTACCAACTCCTGCAAATTCGTATAAAGTGATCTTTTGCCCCAGGATCCCCATATTAATTAGTTATGCACTCCTTCAGCCCTATGACAATTCTTCAGTGCCCAGAAAAATACACCCTTTGTGTCCACTAAGCATCTGCTGCTTCTGCATCTGCAACAGATCTTCACCAAACCTGGGAATGGTAGTTTCCAGAAGATTTCTCTGTATCTTACTCAATGCCAAGACAGAAGTAATTGCTTGAGAGGTATTTTGCCTCATTTATTACCTGGAATGAAAATTAAAGGAGGATTGTGAGCAGAGAAGAGAGAACCGGAGTGTAAAGTGACTCATTTTTTTGTATAGTGATGGAGCCAGCTCAGCTGTCCTAATAGAGCTGGTAGTTTCTGTCCCACTCCCATCCCAGGAAAATAGCATCAAATGCCGTCTCTCCTTTAGATTCTCTTGAATTAGCTCGAGCAAAAGGAATAGAGGAAGGGATGGCTTAGCCTCCTGCAGAAACCCTCACTGACTGCTCTTCCCCACAAGGCAGCCAGTTGGAAGTGTTCAAAAGCTGTGGACTGCAGCTTGGCACAGCTATCTGACTGCTAGTAGCAGGGGTCAAAGATATATGATTAAGGTGAGAGGTTCACCAGCTGGCACTGCTGCTAGAATGAGCTCAGAGACCAGGGTGGCTCCAAATGGAAGTAGTTGCTGATGCTATTAATAAATCCTGTGCTTTCTGTCCAACCCTCCTGCTCCATTCTACTCCCAAATACCCAACTAGACTAAAAAGTAGATTTCAGCTTCTTTGCAAAACTTCAGCAATAGAAAGAGAGAGGAGCCAACCCTACAGAGAATTCTTGGAACTTTCCAAAATGGCCAAGGGAGGGCCTCACGACCCAAGGCTCTCCCAGCCTTGGCATAACAGGCATGGCTGAAGAAGAGGCAAGAGCCTTGGGCTAAGGCAAATTAATTTAGTCTTGTGGCTGTTTCAGTTCACCGTGAGCCAAGCGAGGATCTGGCCTTGCTGGTAGTATCAGTGTGTGGCTTAAAGCCAGCTGTGCCATTCCCTTCCATAGGGCTCTAGAGCTGGAATTCAGATTTTATTTGGCTGGATTGCTGTGTTCCAGCATTGCTAGGCCAGACATCTTTTTTAGATATTACATTTTACATGTATGTTTTAAATAAATAGCCTGTATTTTAGGAGCACTTAGCCATAAGTATATAAACTGCTCTGAGGTTTACCCCATTGGAATTAGAATGAACCTAATTCATAATTCAGACATCAGGCTAGAAACAGCTCAGCTTTGCTCCACGGACCTATAGCTTGATGTCTGAACTGCCCACGAGACGCCCTCTAATCCCAATAGCTGTAACCTAACCTCAGAGTGGTTTCTAAAATTACTAAATAAATATACTTTTTAAAGAGGAATGCACCATATTTATTAGGGTTTTTGCTCCGTTCAGGCAGACTATCATTTTAGAGCTGTTCCTATGAGAGAGGCTGTGGAGAAACACAACTGTATTCAAGAAAAGTTTCAGAGCACACTTCTTTATTTTTTTTTATTTTTAAAAAGGAAAATCCAGCCTACTCAATTGAATACAGAAAGTACCTGAAGATAGATACAAGTTCTTAAGCTATAGAGGGCTGTCTACCATAAGCATTTACGCATACAAAAACTCTTCCTGCATGGGTAGCCATGCTGAATTCACTATGACTGCCCGCTTTGAAAGTTACCAAAGAATGGGTCCAAGTTGTCTACTCTTGTGTTCATTCTTAAATAATTGGTTTTTTTGGATGCTTACACAAAATACTCTGATAAATGAAAAAATATCTTCCTGGTTAAACTGGAGTGATGGCATTCAGTTTTTCATTAAAGTGCATGTTCAACCTTCACTCCCACTTTGTATCAAAATCTTTTTCATTACCAAGAATTATTTTCTAAGTGTCAATGTAAGAAGACAGAAAAGCTGAATTTTCAAAATAGTGTTTCTACAAGAGGAAAGAATATATTAATAGCATGAAAGTCTGGCTGTCTGATCAGATCACGGCTTTCAGATTTGATCTTCATTGATAATTTTTCAACTTCACTCAACACTTAGTGTACTGGAAAAGGGTTGTGCAGCAGGGACTTTTCTGAATGCCTTAATACCACAAACTGTATCTGGTCAGTCCGTCTGCTCTCCATGTGTGCCTGGCTTTACAGCAAATAAATGCCAGAAATAGCATTCCTACAGGATTTCCAGTTCAAAAGCCACAAGAATGCTCTTTCTCATGGTATGGCACCGTGCAATAAAATGGTGTCATCTGGAAAATTACAGTCTTGGAAACAAATGTTTTTCCCTCTTCTTTGATTTAAATCATCTAAAAATAGATGGGTTGTCACGTAACTTTTATATTTGTCAGAGGAGCCCCTCATTTCGCCTTGTGACAGTACAAGAAACATATCCCATCACAAGATAGACAGATCTCCTAGGGATCCCCTAGGAATATCTTTTTTCTTTAATTTTGCAAACTCCTCAGAAATAAAACCTGAAAGCAATTCATCAAAGGTTGAGAACCCATTCAAGGTCATGCCAAGCAATGATTTCAAGGAGTATTTATACAGTACAAATTTAGGGGAAGAAGGAAGGAAATGTCATGGACTAAACTTCAGTTCTTTCTGTTTTCTTTAGTAAGACTTCTTAAAATTGACTCCATGTAAAAACAGACTGTCACATTTGTTGGCTGAGAGAAACCTCATCTTAACCTGTCTTCCCGATCAGCACAGCTGAGCCACTCTTCGATGATGTTTATCTCTTGACTTCAAAAAACAGGTGAGAAGTCATGGAAGAATTTAACATAAGAAAACAAGGCTTTTCAATGTTCAACTGATCAAGGAGAAATCCTTATGGTTCCACCATAATCAACCAGTCATGGACCAGCAATAGTTGCAGTCTCTGTGTACTTGACTTTTGCAGAAGCATGATCCCCATTTTGAGAGTGTTTTATTCCCATCTTTTTTTAACCATTTTTGCATGATCAGCAAACCAGGTTTGATCTATAAGCTATCTCATTACAAGTCTAGCTCTCTATTTCCATCTGACAGCATTCATGCTTTCACTATGAAGAGTTCAAGGGTTCAGGCCACACTGATGGTCTGAAGCTGCGCAGAAACTCTGGCAGTTTCTTGAATACTACATTTGCGATTCTATATATAATCTATATCACATCAAGGATCAGAGACTCCTTATAAGCAAAGTAAGCAGTCAATTGCAGTGTCTGAATGTGTCTTTGCAGTTTTCAATGACTCACTTCTGAGAAATGCTGATGACAGAGAAAAGAACAAGTTTACAGGTAGAGGGTAGAATATCAAGTACCATTACTGGCATGCTAAATTTCAGGTAATAAAAGTGCATTGTGACAATTAAAAAGTGTATGTCAATTAAGTGTTTTTCTTCTGGTGGAAATCCTGTTATTACTTCTTTTTACCCTACCAAACTGATATACGCAAGTAAACCTCCCATACAACTTCCAAAACATTTAGCTTCTCTTTCTCTTAGAAAAGGATGCTACTTTCTTCACTGGCATGTATCTTTCTGATAGCAGCTGTAATAATATACACTGTTACATTGTCCTGGGTTCAGCTACAGCAG
>NW_009928268.1:1193-7042 GCF_000696875.1 Nestor notabilis | reverse complement strand
CACTGCTGGGGTGGAGGGAAGGTAGAGCCAGACCCAAGAGAGCCCACGGAAAAGGCGAGGAGGAGGTGGGATGGCAAGATGGAGATCTCTGGATGGAAGGAGAAGTATGGAGGGAGAGGACTGGAAATGAGAGCAAGGATGGGGTTAGAGTGCGACAAGGAAAGCAGTGATGGCGGTGAGAGAGGGCAGGTGGGAGAAGGGAAGATGGGAGCCGGCGAAACCCTTCCGTGTGTTTGTGCAGCACCTGCACGACCCCGGACAGTCTGCTGGGGGCATTTGCTGGAGATTATGATGCCGCTGTAAAGAGGTGGGGGGCCCTTGAGAAGGGCAATTCACACAGCCCCAGTCCCTTCCCTGTGGTCCTTCCACCTGCAGAGCTTCAGCGGAGTTCCCCTGGGGAGAAAGGGATGCCCTTTCCTTCCAAGGATCCCCGTGGTGTCAGACCACCCCGAAATCCACACACGTTCACGCACCCGTGGCTCTACAGAGCCCTTCTGTAGTTTTCACGAGCTAAAAGTTGTATGAGACCCCGCATTTGGTACGGGATGGTGAGCTGCTAGGGATGCACTTACGCAGTGTCTTTGGGGGATGGAGAAGTGTTCGCCTGTGGGAGATGCTGTGAGACTTGGAGAAGGATCAGTGTGTTTCTCCTTTTTGTCCCCACCACCTACAAGCACTGTAACGTTTTAAAACCCATTTGTACGACTCAAGATGCAGCGACTCTAGAGTCACCATCCGTTTGGATGGCAGGGAACCCCCTCCCTCCCTGCGACCATGTGTAAAGCCAAGGAAATGTTTCCGACCGACTTTTAAGAGGCCTTTTAGTCCTGTTCGCGAGGTTTCCACCACGAAAACTGCTGAGGGCAAGCGAGAAGCCCTTGAAAAACAGTTGACAATAGAAGTGCTGACAGGCTTTTAAATATTGTGATGCCAGAGATTCTGCGAGCTAAAATCAGGGCATCTTAAGGCGTTAATCTTTAACGAGCTGGTACTTGAGAGAGTGGGTTTCAGCTCTTTTTCATGAAAATTTGTTTCGCTTTATAAATGCACTCAGATTTTAGTGCAGCCGTCTTCTGGAGAGTTGTACGGTTCTCATCAGGCAGAAAAAAAAATATATATATATATCTATCCGTCTTCCATCAACACGATTACTGGCCAAATGCCCCAACTTGTTGCAATTTCCTGTACAAGCTGGTGGTTCTGATGGAGCGAAACGTCCCTTTAATAGAGAGTGAAGAGAAGCATCTGGAAAGATGAGCTAGGAAATTCCGTGTGAGCTGGTATGATTTGGGGCACTTGGATGCCAAGTGGAATCGGTCTTTGCCCTGCGCTCCTGTCTCGGCCTCCTTCCCCGCTGTCTGTGTGCGGGGCACGTCCCAGGTGCTCACATCTGTTCTTGCTGCAAACCATTTCCCTTTTAGTCTAGCAGAAGTCCATCTTAAAAAAATCAAATGCATTAACTCAGTGTGTTTTCCTAGAAGACATATTCTTGGAAGAAAAAGAAAAACTTGAGGAAGGCAGAAAATAAGAAGGAAATTGAAGAAGGAGACATCAGTTTCAACGCCTAATTTTTTTCACCACGGCCCCCTCCACACCCTGAACAGTCCAAGCCCAGGGCTGGGAGACCCTGCCCGCTGACAGTCCACTGGGAAAGGTCTGTCCTCCTTTCCTAGCCCCATTTGACCGCTTTACACATCCGATTTTGTTGTCCCTGACGAACCCTGTGCAGCAAGGGAGCACACTACAGCCCGGATCACCCCAGGCACTGGGGCAGGTTGGAATCAATTCACTGGCGACAAGAGAATGGGGTGGTCTCCGGGGTCCCCCCTCTGCAGCAAGTCCTACAAGCCAGACCCGTACTGGGCTTCTCATGCCCTCTCCTAGTGTTCTCCCTTATCCTCAAGGAGGGTATAAAGACTTGGCTTCGCATGTCAAGTAGAGCCGTATCCTGCAACATCCAACCATCTGCCTGCAGACTGCACCCCCACGGAGGGTGTCGCCCCTCCTGGGCCCACTTCAGGCCCCCAGAAACCCTTCCGAGACGCATTTGGCCCAAAAATGTTGGGGAGCGATGGTGTCTGACGGGGTGGGAGACCTCGCCGGAAGCCAGAGGTTTTGACAGGTTGGTGGTTCATAGCAGCTCGGCCAAGGGAGGCTTTGCCTGGGCTCTCCGAGCATTGGTTGAGCCAGAAAAGAGGGTCTTGCTGCCCGAGTGGGGTCCCCCCGCAGCACTGCCCAGCACGATCGCCGTTGACTCCCCAGGTGGACACTCCGAAAGGCCGTCGGTTTAAAGTAACAATTTTCCTTACAATGGGTAGGCATTTCCCGACACCGGCACTTTTTAATCCCGCACTTCATTTGTATTTTATCTGGGGGGAATCTTGTCGCCTGGGACGTGTCACGACAAGGAGGCTGGTACCGTAGAGCAGCAGCACATGAAGAGCTACCCTTTTTCTTTGAATAATATATTCCTGTATTAGAAGCTAACATCATGCTGAGTTGGGAAAAGCTTTTTACCAGAAATCACCCGGCAGACATATCTTCATTTCCATTTTAGCTCAGAGCACAAAAAGTTTCCTATTCCAAATCTAAATCTGATGGAAATGAAATCTGATTATATTCCCCAGAAACGCCGAAAACTCCGGGCTCGCTTGGTTTATGGAACCGGGCTTGTTTTATCCCCCGGTGTACTCGAGGGTAACATGGGTCCTCTCCGGATCTCACATCCCTTTACAAACAAGACCCTGCTCTTTGCGCCTTCCCCGCGGCTCTCCCGGGATCAGCCCCGGCGGATGGGTCCAGAACAGAAGCGCTGTCTGAAAAGTTCATCAAAATAATCAGACGGCTTTGGCTACCTTAGCACTGCAGGTCCCTCAAACAAACTCGATTTGGGGTTCGGCAGTAGCGGAGTATAGCTGATTGCTGCTGTGGTCCCCTTCTGGCACCACTCGGGACAGCGGGGACATCCCTCGCCGGGCATCGGGGGAAAAGAAAACGGTTCAAAGGGGGGAAAGCAGCTGTCTCTCTGGCCCAGAGGAAGGCAGCTACAAGTGCTGCTAAGCTGACCCCTTCCACCCAGAGGTGAGGGACAGAGCCCGTGAGGTGACCCCAGGACAGAGCGTCCCTGCCCGAACCCTTCTGTTCCCCTCTGAGGGCAGGTCAAAGTCCTCGGCCAAATCGCCTCCCCACAACCCCTGCGCTTGACACCAGAGGCGTGCGGAAAATCCTAGAGGAGATTTACGAATAAAGCTAGTAATTCTCTGTTGTTCAGTAGATGGGAATTGTTAAAGGGTGAGGAAAGAGAGAGGAAGAGGAGAGAAGAGGAGAGAAGAGGAGAGCAGAGAAGAGAACAGAAAGAAAAGAAAAGAAAAGAAAAGAAAAGAAAAGAAAAGAAAAGAAAAGAAAAGAAAAGAAAAGAAAAGAAAAGAAAAGAAAAGAAAAGAAAAGAAAAGAAAAGAAAAGAAAAGAAAAGAAGAAACTAAAAAAAAATTTTTTTAGTTGCAAGTCTAGATTTCCATTACTCTGTCTTTTAAACAGACATTCCTGTATCTCGCCACATAGAAATGATAACGTAGGATCAGCAACAAGAGTTGGGAAACTCAAGATAGGTAAATGAAGCATTAAGAAACCCGCCATAAAGTTATATTCATCGGCAATGGGACGGGAAATGTACGAGAATTGCCTGGATCTAATTTGAGGCTGAGAGCACTAAATGCTGCTAGCCCGCCGAAGCTTGAAGCGAGTCTCCCCCGATCGATGGCGAGCGCAGGGCGGGGGCAGAGCCAGGCTGCCCCAAGGTAATGCAGTATAAAAGAAAGGGGGGAGGAATCGATCCAAATAAATTGTTCAACCGTGGTGCCAGCGAGCACCTATGAGATTTATCAAGTATTGATTTGCATGAATATTTTAGACCTGTGTCTACGAGAAAAGTTATAGGCCAGCTTAAGCCGGTGAGCAATGTACCATTTGCAAAGTAGCCATTTAACAAGGTGCTTTGCAGCATATCGATCGTTTTCATTTTAAGTGTAATTAATAATAACATTTTACGGCATCTACACCAGGAATTTATTTCAGAAGCTCAGTTCGGACTCGATTTTGATTTTCGTTTGCTTTGCTTAAAATGAAAAAGAAGGAAAACTTTTCACTAATTATTTTAAGCAGCGTCCAATAAACACAAGTTATCTTTGTGAGCAGTCTGGCAAAGTTCTCCTTTGCCTCGCCTCTGGAGTGCCATCTAGCTAAGCTGTTGTAGCAACATTCATTAAATAAATGTCAACAGACAAGGATTTATGCTGCATAATAATATTACAGCTGTACTGTAACTGGATTTATTTTAAAGCTATTCTGAGGTTGCTTTGATCTATAAAGCAGCAACGTATGTCTCTATATGTCGCAAACAGTCTCTGCGAAACTACTTTGAGCTTTACAGTCAGCCAACACTTTTCTTCTAGCGTGCTGTGTGCAGAGGGATCATAATGTATGATTCTTACTTCTTTGATTTGTTTAGTAAAGAATATACATGGGGAAGAAAACTGCGAGGAATCTGCTGTCCTGATTTGAGGGGTGGACTTTGGATTTAGTGGGGGTTTGCCTGTTGAATTTGTCAGTGCACATACCTCAGGGACTATGGCTGCTGCTGGCTGTTCCTCTGCATCCTGCAGAAATTTCTTACCAGCATGTACAAGAAAAAGTGTCATTTAAAAAACTACGAGGTAAAGAAACCCGAGGTGTATGTGTTCCTACTTTCAGCACATACTTTTAATAAGCCACCACAAAGCACTTTCTGCAGGTACAGAATAAGGCTTAAGTAAGCACTTTTTCCTAGATGAATTCACATCTTGCACCTTTTTAATATTTTACTATGTTCATAATTTACAAATACAGTGTATGAAAAAAAATCTGTTTATTGATATAATCAGCACGTCTTTAAAAAACAAACAAACTAATGTGGAAACACATTTTAAAAATTCCGATTGACCATTGAGCCCTGCCAGTTCCTTAACTCGAAGAAAAAGAATATTTAGTAGAATCAGAAGTATAATAATCTCATATGTTACTCCAAAGAAAAGGCATGTGGAGAGTGGCAGGTGTGTTAAGTTTCGCGTTGGATTACAATCTACTCTGATATGACTGTAGTGAGTCAGGATTTTGCTCCAGTAGGTAATGCTGGGGGATTTGGGGAGCTGGATATGACTTGGGAAACGCTCTGGCTGCTTTCTCCCAGGGACAGCCAGGCTCTGAAGGGTATCAAGTCAAGGGATTGAGCCCCGAGGAAGAAGTATCGTCCCGGGTCTTCTCCTCTGCGCATGGAAAGGCTGAAGCCCGCCCCAGGCCCCGGCAGCCCCAGCCCCGCCGCGTCCCAATCCTTCTTACACCGCTCAGGGCCAGGCTGGAGAAGGATTCCCCCTGAAGGAGGGTGTTTGACGGATATGCAAAGAAAAGAGCGGGCGAAGATCTCCTGGAGTGAGATGAGGGATTTCAGAGAACTTAGGAAAAAAAATAATTCAAACCCCCAAAACAACAACTTCCAGAAACGGGGATCAAATCGGAACGAGCGTCCCGGCACTTTTCTCAGGAACCCGGCATATCTACACATACGTCATTCTCGAGTGCTTTTGAGGCTTTCAGCGTCCTGATTTAGCTGTGCAGGCTGATGTCCAGAGCCGTGTTTCAGGCCAAAGTGGAAAAAAAAAGGGAAAAAAAGGGGAGAATAAAAATGAGGATGGGAAGAAAGGCGTTGGAGAGGTTATAGTCCACCCATGCCCCTTCTGCTCGGGTTTCGTATCAAAGCTGAAGCTCCGCCGCATCTCGACGATCTATTTCATACAAAAAAAAAAAACCTTGAGATT
>NW_009928268.1:421-1134 GCF_000696875.1 Nestor notabilis | reverse complement strand
GGTCCGCCCGCACGTACCCCAGTAGATCTAGGACCCGGTTCTCCCTGCGGGGACACTAAGTTCTCTGAGCTGGTCGGTTCAATTACACCTGATTATGCCCTAAAACGTAGGATCAAAGTTTGACCTTCCACCAAAGCTGTGTCTTATAAGGTCATTTCCCCCTTAATATTCGGAAAATGAAATTCAAACTTTTATAAACAGTGATGGACCCGATATCCATTTTAGCAGTGGGTAGAGAGGGGGAAACAAAACAGTTATTAAAGGGAAAAATAGCGTGGCATGCATAATACTTCATACAATATCACATTACAAGTTAGCTTGCATAACTAGCCATACAGCTCCCCAGTCTGTCCCCACCTGATTATTTTTCTTCCCTTCCTTTTTAATTACCAACGCGAACTATTAATCGATTACACAAACCGTAAAGAGGTGGACAAGTCGAGGTGCGTTTTCCTTAGCCTCCTCAGGAGACGGAAATGTAGCAAACCCACTGGTAAAATACAGTATGTTGAATTATATATGCATATATATTTTAACCGTGTATTATAGCCGATAGTTTGTAAAGGAAGTATAAACGAAAACAAAGAAATCAAATCCTCACAGCTCGGGCTTCACTGAATTCCTTCCAACAATTTGCCTTCAAGTTGTTTCAAATCAAAAAGCCTCCACCGCGAAGGAGCAGGGGGCATCAGCACATGCATGGGTATCGATCG
>NW_009928268.1:0-259 GCF_000696875.1 Nestor notabilis | reverse complement strand
CCCGGGGCAGCGGAGGCCCGGCGGAAGGTCGCATGGCGGGGGGGAAAAAGGAGAGCTTCGCCGTCCGTGGGGCCCCGGCCGATCCCTACATTCGTCTCAGGCTCGGCAGCTCTGCGGAAAGGGAGGAGGAATGGTTTGGGGGGCTGCTGGCCCCCAGGAAAACACTGGTCAGTGTCAGCCCGGGGCCGAGGCGGCGGGGAGGGCTTGGCCGCTGCCACGGGGCTGCATTTTCTTTGGATGCGCGGCGGGAGGAGCCCCG
>NW_009928267.1:403-992 GCF_000696875.1 Nestor notabilis | reverse complement strand
GACTTATGGCGAGGGAAGAGGTAAAGACTCGGGGATTTCACACCCACACCCCCATCTCACACCCGACCCCCCTTTTCACCCTTCCCTGGGTTATTATTAACCCCTTCTCCACCCCCACTCCCCCCGACTCAGCCCCTACTCAGGCCTTTCCTAGGAGTCAAATATGAGCAGAAATCTCTTTGTCCACGCATTAAAATCCACATTATTTTATTTCATTTATCCCCATTTCCGAGCACAGACAGCAGAGGAACTTGGCTCACCCCCCAAATACCCTACCCCCATCTAATCCCCCCTTTTTATTTAATAATTACCCCTCCATGCCCGATTTTTCCCCTTTTTTGAGGCAAAAATATCTGCCCCTCTCCCTCCCTCCCTTCCTCCATCTCTTCACCCCCTTTTTTCTTTCTTTCTTTCTGTCTCTCTCCTTACTCTCTCTCCTTACCGAGCGAACTTCATTGTTTTCTGGAGGAAATGGTAATGTTCAGACATTAAACCTTAATTGGGCTTTTCTTTATGATGTTTAATTTCCTCCATGGCAGACGGGTTTGCATCTTGCTGGGAAAAGAGGAGAAGGAGGGGCAAAAGGCAA
>NW_009928267.1:0-382 GCF_000696875.1 Nestor notabilis | reverse complement strand
AAAAAAAAAAAGAAGAGGAAAAAGGAGAAGGGGGGAAAGCCCTTGATTGAAGTCTGCAGTCCAGCTCGGGGGGAGAAAGGATGAAAAACATCAGGATTTGGAGAAAAAAGCTCCATAAAATCATCCTCCGCCTTCGCTATTTCAGCACTTGGCTCATCTCCCTGCCCCTCACCGGCTGGAGGGGGGGGAAACTGGGAAAAAGAGGGGGGTTTAATAAAAATGAAGGTTGCGGCATTGAGCGGGAGGGTCGCCGGCAATGGCATTGCCCGCGGGGCCGCGGCGGAGCAGCGCGGACGGGACGCGGAAAGGGAGGCTGGAGGCTTAACTTGACCTTCACTTTGCAAGGGCGGCCCCCGCCCACCCAGACGGGCAGCCCAGACGA
>NW_009928266.1:654-1056 GCF_000696875.1 Nestor notabilis | reverse complement strand
GAAGCGGTGCCGGGCGTGAAGGGCATCTGGAAGAAGAAGGTGAGTTTCCAGCCGGTCTGTCCCTCCCTGGGCTCCTTCCTGGGGCAGGGTGCTGGGGGTGCCAGCCTGCTTCATGGGGCAGAGCCTGGGGTCTCTTGGGGCACCCCCTTTGCCTCCTTCAGCCCAGGAAGCGTGGACCCGATGGGCTGCATCACCCCCACGTCCTCTCCCCCTTCCAGGCTCCCAACAAAGCCCTTGTCTCCATCCTGGGCAAGAGCAACCTCCGCTTTGCTGGCATGAGCATCGCTGTCAACATCTCCGTTGATGGGCTGAACCTCATGATCCCCACCACACGCCAGGTCAGAGCCGTCCCCAGGGCTGTGGCACTGCCACCTCCAAGCCTTCTGCCTCCTGCCACCAAGC
>NW_009928266.1:266-642 GCF_000696875.1 Nestor notabilis | reverse complement strand
CCCTGCCATGGACCACGTCCCTTCCACAGATCATCGCCAACCACCACATGCAATCCATCTCCTTCGCCTCCGGTGGGGACACGGTGAGACCCTGGTCGTCATCCTTCGTGGCTGAGCCAAACTGCTCCCAGGGCAGGACATGGGGCTGGGGCTCATCCCCTCACCCCAAAGCCACCAGCCCTGCCCCTGAGCTCCCTTTGTGCCCCCAGGACACCACGGACTATGTCGCCTACGTCGCCAAGGACCCCATCAACCAGAGAGGTGACGCTGGTCTGGGAGCTCTGTGGATGAGGAGGGATGCGCTGGGGGGATGAAGGCTGGAGGACGGGGGGATTCCATCTGGGGGGGCACAATGGGCAGCTCCCAGAGGGGTGAT
>NW_009928266.1:0-228 GCF_000696875.1 Nestor notabilis | reverse complement strand
GTCGTGTGGTGCTGCGAGGGGCTGGCGCAGAGCGTCATCAGCACGGTGGGACAGGCCTTTGAGCTGCGCTTCAAGCAGTACCTGCACAGCCCCCCCAAGGTGGTGCCCCCGGACAGGTAGGGGTCGTGAGGGCCCCACTGCAGCCCTGGGCATGGCCCCAGTGCTGAGGGTATCCCCGGCTCACCCATCCCTGCTGCAGGGCGCTGGGTGCGGAGGACTCGGCCTGGG
>NW_009928265.1:0-214 GCF_000696875.1 Nestor notabilis | reverse complement strand
GCGCTGTCCTCCGCCCCGCCCAGCGTTTCCAGCTCGGGGGGGAAGTCCTCGGCCTTGCTCAGCTCCACAAACCGCTTCCCCTCCATGCTGCAGGGACCAACCAACCCACCAGGGTCAGTGCCAGCCCCGTGTCCCTGTGTCCACACGTCCCCAGCCCCAGCACTCACCTGATCAGGACCTCACCCGCCTGCGTGTTGTCGTAGTCGCTGTCGGT
>NW_009928264.1:579-965 GCF_000696875.1 Nestor notabilis | reverse complement strand
AGGAGGAGGAAGCGAGGAACCCTCCTCGCCTCCGGACCGTGACAATCCCGGTTAATTTGCCGGCCAGAGTGGGGAGCGGGCAGGGAATGTCAAGTAGTCACTGCCTGTGCTAAATAGGGCATCAAATTGGAGCGACTGATGGGTGAATGTTGTACTCCCTCCAACCTCTAACTAGAGTGTAACCCAGGGTGGGACACGGACAGATGTAGAACTATCATCGAGCTGTGCCCGGGATGGGAGAAGAGGGGTCCACCCTTTACAAAGAGAGACTTTTAAAGGCCTACCTGGGAAATAGGAAGATCGGATAAATGGCTGGAAGGATCCTTCAAAGTATGGGAAGGAAAAAGTCTTTGGAGGGACGCTCTGGAGCAACGCAGGGGACGCTT
>NW_009928264.1:0-360 GCF_000696875.1 Nestor notabilis | reverse complement strand
GCCCCCCCACCCCCGTCCGCTCCTCTCATCCAACCGGCCGCCTGTCAGCCCGAGCCCTTAAATACGGGCGTTCCAGAGGGGCTGTGCTGGGTCCTCCCTCCCCTAGCTACCCTTGTCTTCCTGCTCTCCCGCAGGCGGTGGGTTCCGCGGAGCCGCGGGGATGGGGACGGAGGGGTCCGGGAGCCGCTTACCGGCGCGGGGAGTGGAGGAGAGGATGGCGTTGACTCCAAACTTGAGGAAAGTGGAGTCGCTGCTGGCAGTCTGTGGCGAACAGATCCTTCTGGAGCCGGCGGCTGGGCTGGCGAGCTCCGGCGTGCCCGAGTCCGTCCTGGCTGCCGCGGCGGGGGGGGACATGCTGGC
>NW_009928263.1:0-2572 GCF_000696875.1 Nestor notabilis | reverse complement strand
TCATCCTCCGCGCCCTTTCCCCTTCCCTTCTCCCAGAGCTTGCGGGAACTGCTTCCACCTCTGCATCTCCTCAGGCCGGCAGAGCAGCACCCCCGAGAACACTCCAAACACCCCACGTCCCCCAGTGACACCTCTGCGGGGCGGGGGGTGGCGGGGTTGAGAGGGGAGGAGGGCAGCCTGGCCGTGGTCCGCGCCTCCCGCCGCCGAGGCCGATGTCGGATGCAGGTAGCGCTGGAAAACGTCACGGAGATGCGGAAGTGTCAGCAGCCATGGCAGGGAAGGGCAGGCTGTGCCTGTGTCAGGCGATGCCTACTCCGCTGTAGCTGAAACGAGCACCCCTCACTTAGCCGCCCCTTCCTCAGGGAAAATATCAAACCAGAGACCAACTGAAGAAGGAGGTGAACTGCTCGTCGGCAAACACACTGGACCTAAACTAGCCTTCTCTTCACCTTTGGCTGGGTTCACAGGAAAGGTCTCTAAGGCGCTCAGAAGTCCCGGCTGACCAATACTGCACCCATACTTCGACCGCTCACTAGAGCTTCACTTTTTCTCCCCCCACATGGGGGAAGGGCCACTGAACTTATTTCAGTGAAATAGCCTTAACAGAACAGACAAGCTCGGGCCCACGATGCTGAAATACTAATCCGAATTCACTGCAGACTCGGTTTTACTTTACTCCAACGAGTACTCGTTTCACTGGGAAGCAAAGAGCAGCTCCTTTCTATAATTTGGGCCCTTTCTAAGTAGTTTGCTAACTCGCTCTTGCCGATGTTGTAAATCCTGTCTATGTGCAAAAGGACCAAGGAATTCAACACTTCAAAGATCACACTTTAGGTGAAAACTACCCACTTTTTCATACGAATGCATGCATATATGGCTCATTTATTTTTCTTTTTATTACTTAAGTTTATTGTTTTAATACTTTCATTTAGAAACTGCTTTGTTGGGGATTTTTTGTTTTGGTTTGGGTTTTTTTGTTTGTTTGTTTGTTTTGTTGGTGTTTTTTGTTGTTCTGTTTTGTTTTCAAGTCGGTAGTGATAATATTTCACGAGATTTAAAACACAGCTCCCGTTTTAGCCACTTTGCATACACACACAGAGGGAGACTGGAGGTCTGTTTGATAACAGCCAAATTCTCTTTTAGACCGGTTTCTGACGGGAGAGATTTTTACTTTTAAGTTCCTCTATTTTCTGCTCCATCTACGCAAAAAAACCGCCTGCAATATTTCTTTCTCCTTTTAATTCTAGGACCAAACTTCTGAGTTGTTCAATAAAAAAGGAACACTGGTTCTTAATTTTACAGCATCGGAGGACAGAACTACAGTTACCGATGTATCAGCCAAATTGATTAAAGAAGATCCTTTACTTGAGGGTATGTGCCCCTAAAATTACCTTGCTCTAAGCCTCTCGGGTAGCTGGGGAGAGAGGGAGGGAAGCGAGGGATTACTCTCTTTCCAGGGTCTCTGGAGAAATGCGAATAGGTTGCAGAGGGGAAATGTTCTTTTCATGTGTCCTCCTCCCTCCCTCCCTGTCTCCCCTCACCCTCCTGGCACGCTTGTGCGCGTTTGTCTGTCTGAAACGGATCTGTCTGTTGAAAATGGGCCTGGAACTCCCTCCTGTGTTGGGATTAGGTTTTGGGGGACCTGGGGTGGAGTTACACGGCTTGCCTATTTTCATATTCATTAGAAATGGGAGGTTGCATAAGGAGTCCTGCTGAGCTTCAAGATATAAGAGCAACTTCGGGTTCCCCCTTTCAAGACAAGACAAATCAAAGGCTCAGAAGCAAACCAGCTCCCTGAGCTCTGAACGTCTTTCCCTCCCTCCTTCCTTCCCTCCCATCCACTCGCCCACTTTCCCTCCCTCCACTGCTTACAGCCCAGCCTCTGTCTAGGGAAGAGACTCTCAAGCAGCCTTAGATGATTATGGATTTTCTGAGCGAGAAGTTTGCCCTGAAGAACCAGCCGAGTAAGAACAGTGACTTTTACATGGGAGCAGGAGGCACTTTGGAGCACGTTATGGAAACTTTGGACAATGAGTCCTTTTATAGCAAAACGTCAGGCAGCAAATGCGTGCAGGCCTTTAACCCTCTGCAAAGGGCTGAGCACCATGTCAGGCTGGAGAGGACATCACCCTGCCAGGACAACAACGGTGAGTTGCCACTCTTGCTCCTGCACTTTGCCTTCCATGGACATGTGCAGGGGAGGTCGGGGGCTTCTGCCATGGGAGAGCAAAGGCAGCTGCGCAGCTCCTGGGTGCTGGCAAGTGAGGGGCTGTCAGGTAGTAGATAATAACAACAATAATAATCGGTAATAACAGCAATAATATTAATAATACTAATAATACCACTACCAGGAAAAGGCTATCTCCTATTTCGAAAGGCAATTCCCCGTCTGGTCTGGTGGTGCTGCCTCTCCGGCTGCTGCCCTTCCTGCGGGCCCCGGGACCCGGCGGGAGCAGCAGGACGCAGAAAACACAGAGCAGAGTACACAGCACTCCGGGATCAGGGGCCGTGCCCCCCGCAGAACGACCGGCCGGCCGGCGGGAGAGCAGATGGGCAGGGAAGGACCGCGGCG
>NW_009928262.1:0-486 GCF_000696875.1 Nestor notabilis | reverse complement strand
CAGCCCCCGCGTTTCGGCGAATGGCAGGAGGAGGAAGTGGGTGATGGAGCTGCCGTTGGACATCTGCTGCCCCTGGGCTTGGGGCACTGTCACAGGAGAAAAAGGCAGTGACAGGTTAGGGGAGATTTCTCAGGATAAAACATGTCAATTTCTCATGAGATTTCCACCTCCCCCAAGTTCAAATGCATTTTCCTGTTTCCTGTGCTGGTGGCTGAGTGTGCTGGGAGAAGCACTGTGACTCCCAAGGACTCAGGTCTCCGCCCCTGCAGGGGGTCATGAAGCTGCTCTGTGAAAGCTCCAATATTGACGAGGGATGTCAGATCTAACAGAGGTTCAGTGTCTGCACTCACAACTATGAAGATTGTTGCTGCAGAGCAGAGGCTCAGCGTGACTTTATCAGGGTTTTCTCACTTGAAAAGTGTTAGTTTATGTGTAGAAATTCTAATTTTTGTAAATGAACATGTGGTCACTATTAGGACAGGACGG
>NW_009928261.1:85841-89271 GCF_000696875.1 Nestor notabilis | reverse complement strand
TTATTACTATTTAGTTATTTTAAAACCAGTGAGTGTTTCAATGAGCCCCAGATGAACTGAGAGTCTTCATAGCAAGATGGTCCTTTGCTTCTTTTTTCCAACCTACTCTGAAAGTCTTTTATAGAGTCTTGGTAGGGGTAGTTAGAGAATTAGACTTTCTGAAGAACTAAAAACCTTCCTGTAATGTCCTCTTACTATTTTCCCCTGGTGTCCTGTAACATTTTATTTTAAAATGACAAATTACATGTCTAGGAAGTGATGTTGTTAGGTTTTGGTGTGCAATAGTAAAGGTGAAAAAACAGTGCATTAAGGACCAAAAGTAACAGCACTGCTGCCAAGAGGTGCCAGCCAAGTATCTGTTGCTGTAAACTTGGTGCTTTCTGTTAATTAAACTACTCCAGCCACTGAAGGATGAATGGAACATTGTGGGGAAAGGGGAGGGATCCTCAGTAGCAGGTTGCAGTCAAGACTGAGTCATTGACTTCAGCGCTGGTCGTTGGCATGTCTGGAGGAGCTGCCAAATTAACCAGTGACACGGCAATGCCTGTTAATATTACAGAGGTGGTGTTTTTCTTTTCTTGGGTTGAGGAGGGAAAGGAAAAGGCTGGGTTTTTTTCATCCCTAGGAGATTCCTTTTAGCTCCTAACTCGAAGGGAGACTTTTCTCTAAAGCTTTTCTAAATCCCCTTGAAGGAGAACTGGAACATGTATGGCCTATTAGGTATTTCAGTTTAAAACTTTTTGTTTTGAAGACCTTATACTACCAAATGCTGAATGTAACTGCCATAAATTTCAGGAAAAAAAGCCACGAACATGATCTTGTTTCCTGTCGGTGAGTTTCTGGTGAACACAGTGTTGGTTCGTATCGCGTGAAAACGTTAGTGTTCTGTTAAGCCAAATTCTCAGAGTAAGTTTGGGAACTCTCTGCTGTGTTAATGCTGAGTGCACATGGGGAAGGGGAGCTAGAACAGGGGCAGGAGGAGGCCGGCCTGTGCAGCAGCAGTGCCTCAGGGCAGTGAAGCGTGTGCTTGGCATGAGCGTAACACGCGTGGCCATGCTGTGGTACAGAGTGTGCAGCCTCCGGCTGGCAGTGAGGCGGGAGAATGGGAGCAGCAGGAAAGCAGTGGAAGGAGGAGGAGAAGAATCCTCTTGTTTGGGTGACAGCTGGTGACTTGGTTGAGCCTGTACTACTTGAGAATTAATCTCTGCTGAGTTAGTAGTGTGTGTTCTGTACCTTTTAATTGTGCTTTACCTCTATTTAAAAGCTTTGTACTGCCTCTCCTCTTTGAAACTGGTAAAGCCTTTATAAATCTAAATTAATGAGCTTGCACAATCTTGTATACAGGAACCCCATCTTGTCTCTAACGTGATTATTAATGTATTATTCTGTAAAAACTGATTAAAAGGAGAGCAGTTTAACCGCCTGGGTTTCATGTTTCCGCCTTGTTCCGATGCAACCAGCAGTTGTGCTGGAGATGCCACGCCAAGTGTGAACGACTTACCACAAACTTCACAGGGTTTCTTTCCCACTCTGCATCGCTGCTGCGTTGTATTCTCAGACCTTTCCTGCGTGCACTGAATGGTGACAGGGAGTGGGCAGTGGCAAAAAAGAAACAAGATCCAGTTAATGGGAGAAGACACAACTTTTTGGGGTTTATTTTAGTTGTACAGCTTGGCTGTCCTAGTAGTAGAAAAGATAGCTTCCTGCTGTCGCAGCAGAGTGAGGTGGCTCACATGGAGACAGGCGCCAGGACCATGTCCTTTCGCGGTGTGTTGTCTAATGTGTTGATGGAATCCAAAAGTGCTATTCTACTCTTTTATTAGGAAGTTTTACTCGTCTTATTTCACATCACCTGTAAGACAGTAGGATCTCGGTGGCCACCACACATCTGCCCCAGCCTCACCCTGAATGGGGCGGTGGGTGAGGTGGTGGGACCAGGGCGGATGTGCAGTGCTGCCGTGAGCTCGGTCCCCACAGTGTTATTGACCTTGATTCTCTCTCATTTGCATCCAGCATTTTTCATCCTCTGGAATATGGTGTTTGGGGACCTTTCCATCATTAAGTGGATTTACAGCAATTTCCTTATGTGTTTTCTCCAAGGGATTCTGTTATGAGAGGCACATTAAATCTCCATTAATACCTCATTATCCGACTGATAAGATTACCATGATAATGAGGCAGAAATTCTAATTGTTTCACTTCTTATTGTGCCTTTCATTAAATCATATACCTGGAAGTTGCTGTCGGAGAAGGGAGCTCCAGCCTGCAGACCCGGGGAGGTGAACCCATCCCCATGCGCCCTGGTCCTTTCCCCCAGAGACTGAAGGATGCTGGGCTGTGCTGGCCTTTCCTCCTCAGCTCCTGTGCCTCCTGCCATGGCCTCTCCTGTGTGGCCATGGTACCAGGAGGGCTTCCAGGTGCCCCAGGGCCTGTAGTAAACCTGTGCTGAGGAGCATGTTTTTGGGGAGAGCATGTTTTGTGTAGCCCTGCTGTGGTTTTACACAGCCACTTAGCTCCTGAGGGCATTTAAGCAAAGGGGGGGTGTGCAGCCTCCTTCGGAGCTGTTACAGCCCATCAGGTCAATGATCCATGAACTAAAAAGTCTCTAAGCAGGAGCAATTATTGTCTATCATGTGTCAAAGGCACCCGTATTGACCCCGATAGATGGAGCCATTATAGCCTGTTGAGTCAACGATCCATGAACGGGGAGTCCCAGGGAGCAGAGGTGTCACACACCTCGCCAGCACCATCCTGTCCATCCTGTCTGTCACCACAGGGCCACGGCGGGTGTTGGGGCAGGGATGGGTTAGGGGAGCAGGGGCAGTGTGTGTGCAGGGGTCCCCCATGGCCAGCATGCCCAGACCTCTGCTCTGGGAGGGGAGACACCTTGGTGGGGCCATGTCAGCCACACGCTGCTGGTGAAAGCCCCCACTTTGTCATGACTGGGAGCCCACGGCCATGGGAGCCCCACTTGGCACTGGATCCGGCTCCAGCGCCACCAGCTCCTTACAGGATCCTGTCTGGATCCACCAGGACAAGGAGTGCGGGAGCCCCTTTCGGCACAGCATGGTGATGGGTGCAGAGCCGAGAGCTGGGGCCAGGCAGTGCTGTGCTGCCCTGAGAAGAGATGGAGGCAGGGGCCAGGCACTTGTCCCCCTGTCCAGGCTCCTCCTGTCCAGATCCGCGGCAGGAAACAACGTTCCCCTGCACAAGTGGACTTGGTTGTTGTTAGGCTCCTCCTGCGCACAGAGGCGATGATGTCTCCATAGTAACTGGCACATTTGGAGGGCAGCAGACAAAGCCTGCGCGGGAGCGATGGGCAGACCCCGCGGCCCTCGGTGCTTCCCTCCCTTTGCTGGGAGCAAAGGCGATGCCACCTTGGGCCTCCTGCCATTGGCGCAGCACCCGATCCCGGCCCGGACTGTGACGA
>NW_009928261.1:85258-85635 GCF_000696875.1 Nestor notabilis | reverse complement strand
CAGCGCAGCCACTTACCCACATCGCCAGCAGAGTCGTTGGGCTGGGGTTAATCAACATTCATTCATGTTTCCAAGTGTAAATTGAGCATTTGTTTAATTATGTGTAAGTAGCAATACATTCTGGCCATTATCTAAATCACTATTTTATTTCCTGGATGTGGTTTCATAATGCTGGGTTTGTGCTCCAGCCTCTGCATCATTAACAGAGAAGAGTTAATGAATATAAAAGCGTAAAGGCTAATTACACTTTAATTTACAGTCGTGGTCTCATTCCGGGACCGCATGAAATCTGTTTTGAAAACAATTAAAAGAAAAAAGAAGCCCAATGAAGGTCTGGCGAGTAGAAGGGGTTTGGCACAAAGTGGATGGTGCCAATG
>NW_009928261.1:84741-85225 GCF_000696875.1 Nestor notabilis | reverse complement strand
GGCAGGGGTGGGCCTCCCCGTGGCCCCCAGGAGGCGGGTGGGTCCCTCGCTGTCCCTGCAGCCACAGCCCCTTGGGGACATGACCCAGGCTGGTGGCAGGACCCCACCGGGGCTGGCGGTGCTGCAGTGATGGTGCTGAGGGATGTAAATCGGAGCCCGAGCAGAGAGCACGGTTCACCTGAAGGAGACAAAGATTTATTGGGCTGCAGATGTTGAAAGCAAAATCCAGCAAGACTGCTGACTCGAGCACTTTGCACAGCTTGCAACTGCTGGGGATCTAACAGCGAGTGCTCCAGTGAGTGGGGCTCAGTGGGAGCGGGTGCCGGTGCCCGGTCAGTGTATGGGGACGGTGCCCGAAATGGCAGCTCGCTGCAGGAGAGGTGTTGTTGAGCGGTTTGAGGCTCCATTTCTGCTGTGCTGTCTATGGAGGATCGCTCTGAGCCGGGGAGATTTGATCACCTGCGGTGCTGTGGTTGGTGTCACG
>NW_009928261.1:81270-84693 GCF_000696875.1 Nestor notabilis | reverse complement strand
CCCAGGGCGTGGGCACTCTTCTTTGACCAGCCTCTGTGGGTGCTCAGCACCAGAACTGGGAGTGACAGCATCCCGCGCAGGATGCTGAGCTTGTCAGGGTGGAGGAGACACTGGCCATGCCACCCTCTGCCCGACGCCCGACCGCCACTGGAGAGTGCCTGTCCAGAGCGAAGCGAAGCAAAGCACCGGCTGAGCTGCTACTTGGTGTGGCTGCCCAGGGCCAGCAAATACAGCAGCATGTTCTGCTTTATCCTGAATGGTGCTGCCTCCCAGTGCATCTGGTAGTATTGGTTCTGCTGCCCTCTGTACCTGCTGCCTCCCCCCTCCCTGGCCAGGTTTTGGGGCACAGAGGCCCCAGCCAGTGCCCTGCTGGGGCACTGCCTGCACTTGCACTGGTGCCAGTGGGAGGTGGTGGGGACTGGTGCCAGCACTGCCCCGGCTTCCACAGATGATGCTGAGTCCAGGCTGGGGCAGGATCCATCCCCACTTGTGCTGGATCACTCTCCTGGCTCTGGCCATGGGTTATGAGTGGGATTTGGGGGCTGGGGCATCGGCTGGGCGCTGCTGGTGTGGTGAGAGAGCAAGGCCCAGGGAGCAGGGCTGCAGTGTGTGGCTCATGTACTGGTGAGCATGTGTGTGCACACACATGTGTTCCTGTGCTTTGCAGCGGGTGAATAGCTGTTTATATTCCCCTTATTGTTCTGATTCCCTCAAAAATGAAATAACAGCTGAGTGCTGACTGCAGGAGGGAGCAGTGGCCTCGGAGCAAGAGGCTCATTCTCTCCGCCGGGCTGGCTGCCTGCAGCCGGCAGAGGAAATAAATCTCTGCGAGAAAACCACTTTGCTCACACAATTTCAATCCAATGGGGCACAGTGGCATCACTCACTTCTTGTTTTATTTAGCTGATAATCTTTTATTGGGCCAGTAGAGCCCTGTGGAAGCGCGATGCCTTCACTGGGCTCTGCGGGCACTGGGAGCCGGGAGCTCACTGAGCTGCATTGGGAATGCTGTGGTACCTGGAGGGAAATCCTTCAGTGGGGGCTCGGCTCAGGCAGTCAGTGTCGTGGCCATGCTGGAATGTGTCCCCTGAGCTGCTGCTCTACAGGAGCACCAAATGCTCCCGTGGTTTTGCTCATGGATGGGGATGGGCTGTGTCCTTCTGCTCTCAGGGTGGCTCAGGGCCATCTGCTCAGTGGGATTTAGAGGACTCGGCAGTTGTGGTGGCCTCAGAGGCTCTGCTAATGCCAGTCCCGCTGATGGATGTGCTGAGCCCAGGACGAGGCAGGCTCCTTCACCAGCATGCACCATCACAGGTCACCCTTGCTGGGGATGTGGGTGCTGGGCTCTGCTGTCCCCCCCAGTTCCATGCGGGGTCCATGTGCCCAGCGGTGTGAGAGCATCCCCACTCCACTGCAGGTACATGGGGGCACCTCACCTTCCTGCCCCCCTTCTAGGGCTAATGCAAGCGCTGTGCCACAGCCAAAGCCTTGCATGTCCCTCGGACAGGTTTGTCATCCGGCTTGTCACCGAGCGGCAAGGCCATGTCACTAATGAACACATCCAGCAGGCTGAGTGCCTGCAGTCGCTAATTGAAAGTGTTCACAACTGGGAATCGATGTGGGTTAGGAGCACTCCCTGCACTAATCAAGAGTTGCCTTTCAAACCCCCACCTCTGCTAAAGGCTGCAGAGGACAAACAGCCACGGTGCCTTGTCCCATGCGGGGAGCAGCGTGGCCACACAGGTCCCTACAGCACTGCTGCTCCCCAGCCGTCGCTCCGGCCCCAGAGCTGCATCCTGAGCAGTTTAGGGGTGTCCCCACAGCTCCTCCTGCCTCCATCTCCCTGAAAGCTCATCTTCACCCTGTTTGCACAGATGTGCATGAACAGTGATTAAGAGGGGCCCTGGGTGACACCGGGCTGGGCTGTGCCTGTCCCGCGGGTGCTTGAGCCCTCTCACAGGCGCGTCACCCTCGTGCTGTGGTGCCCGCAACTCCAGCAGAGGTGGCTGCTGCTCTTCCCAGGGCAGCGCTGATGTGAAGTGGAGCTGCAGGTTTTCCTACATCACCCTCACAAATGCAGCACCTGAACCTGCAGCTGGGGCTGACGGGGGCTGGAAGCAGCTCCAGCTATTCCGGGAGGTGTCAGGTGCAGTGTGTTGTGCCCTGTGAGTGCTCACAGCTCATCCATGAACCCGTGCAGAGGCACCAGTCACCTCTCGAGGAGGGCGAGTGGGGGCTGTGGGTGGGTGACTGAGCCCTGACCTCCCATCGCTGCTGTTGCATCCCCATGGGACCACAGGGACCCACTGCCTCTGTGGCACAAGCAGCTGGAGTTTGATCAGGACTGACTCACACGCAGTGACCTGGGTCGGGTGCCCATTGCCCCTGTGCTGTCAGTCCAGGCAGAGGGATGCTTCCGGCTGGGCTCGGCCAGACACACTTCGGTCCTTCAGTTTTCCATCAGGTATCCAGTGCCAAACCCTGGTCCTTCCCTGGGACAATCCCCCCACGCCTTCCCTGTGTTAGTAATTCCTGTACCTACACCCTCCTGGCCGGGCCTCTCTGTGCTTAGGGGTGTCCCTGGCTCCATCCTGCACCCACTCTGCACCCCTCCAGCCAAAGGAGCAGGACTCGGACACTCTCAGGGTGCCAAGACCAGGGTGACCCCAGCACTCTGCATTCACCCACCCCTCACAGGGCTTTGCTGCCCTTGGCTCCCTGTGGCAATGAGGTCTGGAGGCTGTTTGTGCAGGGCATCATCTCAGCCCCCTGTAGCCCCTGCAGCTCCCCCTCACCAGCATTCCCACCTCCCCGCTAATCCTTGTCATCCCAAATCTTATCAGCACTGATTTCATATTTACTTCCAGATCGCAGATGAAAATGTTGAACATCATCATCCGATGATGATTCCCCATTGACAACCACTTTTTGAGACCTGTCAGTCAGCCAATTCTTAATCCTTTTAATGTGTGCTCTATTGATATTATATAGAGCTAATTTTTTAATCAAAACGTCATGTACTATTAAATCAGATGCCTAACAGAAGCCTGAGTGTACCACAGCTTCTCAGTTACTTTTATTAGTTAAACTTTTCAATTACAAGAAAGAAACCCCATTTCCTGACAAGCCCTTTCCCGTGCTGCCTGGCACTAAGCACAGCCCCACTCGCTACTGACTGTTTCAGCTCCCTCTGGAGGGGCAGCGGCTGGAGGGGTGAGTGATGCAGGGCTGGATGTGCCGGGGATGCTGTTGGGGATGGAGGAGCTGAGTCCAGGTCACTTCACGGTTAAAGTCTTGGTGGGGAAATGGGAATTTTTCCTCCTGTCTGGATGCAGCCTCTGACCTGAAAAGGGCCTCCCCGGATGCAGAGCAAGAGCAGGCGTGCAAATGCGATATGACAGCCCAAGATACACCAATATGGTT
>NW_009928261.1:79943-81239 GCF_000696875.1 Nestor notabilis | reverse complement strand
CCGGCCTGCCACTGGGCCCTACTGGTTGGGAAGGCGATGCCCCAGTCGCAGATGCATTTCGGGGGGGAAGGAAGGGTTTGGGCAGGGGCAAGCACAGGCACGTACGTGCAGGTGGGCACTGACTGCCCAGTGCTGTGCCAAGGGGACCAGCAATAGGACGAACCCACCGGGGTCCCACCGCATCACCATGGATGGGTGCTGGATGCGCCAGCACAGCCAGGCTTTGAGAAGCCTTGCCCAGAGCTGGGTGAACCGAGGCTGCAGCAGCCCTGGCAAACCCCCCTGCCCAGAGAGCCCCTCATGGGTCTGTCCTGTACAATACATCTTTGCCAGTTCTCTCCCCTCCACATCAAGTAACTCTTTGTAAATCTAAATTAATAAGGTTGCGCAGCTATAGACACAGGAACACGCGCTGTATCTTGTCTTTGTCGATCAATGCGCTATATCATCCCATAAAACTGATTAAAAAGCAGAGCAGTTCATCTCACCAGGTTCCACATCTCAACATTATAAATTTCATATTATGGTTAATGATTGTCAGTGCTGACGGAGGACATGCAACCTGATCAGTATTGTACTTTATAATTAATTATTGGAGCGTTACTGCAGAGGACACTGGTGGGGTGTGTGTGTGCATGTGTGTGTGTGGCTGCTGATTAGCAATTTATTATCTCTAAAGTGCCAAAGAGCAACGTGGAAGGGGAGTTTAAAGTGTCTGGCACAAGCACTGCTGCTGGGAGAGGGGTCCTGGTTGGGGCATGTCACCACCAGCTCTATGCTTATGTCCCAATGTGCCAGTGCAGGCATGGGGAGGCTCATCCTGCACTGCTCATCCTGCCTGGTGCCATCCCCACTGTGAGGATGAGCCGGGCAGGACGGCCCATGCCATCACACCAGCGGTCCATACGCAGTGGGGATTGGTGTTTGGAGAGCATGAGCACAGAAAGACAACAACAACCAGCACTTCGCTGAAGCCCTGGCAGTGGGTGCGGAGCCCTGGCTGACCACGGGATGCTGTAATGTGCCACTGGCAGCTGCCTGTGCCAGCACCGCTCCCCGGAGCCTGAGGGCTCCCGCTCCCCCTGTTTTGGCTGCATTCCCCTCCCTGGGGCGCTTTGGGCACCCCGTTGTCCATAGGGAAGCCGCAGTGAACAGATGTCTCTGCCCCAGCTCTGGACACAGGGATGTCGGTCCCTCAGGCTAGACGGTGACCTGGTTGCTGATGCCAGCTGCTTGGAGAGCCCGTGGCTGGATGATGCTCTGTCTGCCAGCCCTGCCAGGCGGCGCCCAGAGGGC
>NW_009928261.1:78387-79855 GCF_000696875.1 Nestor notabilis | reverse complement strand
TGTCCTCTGCTAAGCCCTGGCCACCATACCCATTGCTCCCATAGCTGGCATCGTTCTATCAGCTGGAGCAGAGGAAAGAGAGAAAATTCTTCAGGAGGAAAACCCCAACCCCAAAGTCCCATTCAAAAAGAGCAAACATTGGCAAGTAGTTGGACTAGAGCTTTATCAGATCGTCCCATTTGCAGTTGATCAGTCTGCTCCTCTGTGTGAGTGTGGGGTGTCTTATCACAGGGATTTAACTTCTATTGACTAATAAGGATGCTTTACAAAGAAAGAAGCAGGGCCCTGCTCCACGGGGAAGTGTCACAGCATTGGGAAGCCACCAGCTCACCACCACGTTGTTTCGGTTGTTTATTTTCATTGCAGGGTTTAGTGCAGGGATGAGTTTGAATCCCCCCCAGCAAGAAAGTGATGAGAGGCACCAAACTGGGG
Source organism: Nestor notabilis (assembly GCF_000696875.1). NCBI lineage: Eukaryota > Metazoa > Chordata > Aves > Psittaciformes > Psittacidae > Nestor > Nestor notabilis. The sequence continues at coordinate 79,423 of NW_009928261.1, read as the reverse complement.
TGCAAATGGCCCCATTTCCTTGAGAAGATGGCTTTCTTTATCCAAATGGCACCACATGCACATGGGACTGGGGAAGAGACACCTTCGAGAAGGGGCATCATCTACAAAGGGACCTGCAGAGGGTTTTTCACCTAATTCACAGAAATCATGGAGTTGGTCCTAGGGGAGGGATTATTATTAACCCCAAGTGCTCAGAACTGTCATGCCATGAGCAAGCAGGTCCCTGATGGGGTGGGCACAGTGAAGGAAGAAGGCAGGATGGCACAAGTGATGCTCCATGTGTCTGCTTGGTCCCCTTGTCTCTGGACCTCTGGCCACCCTCCCACTTCTCCAGTGAGGTCTTTTTATCCAGCACATGCAGACTAATCTCTCAAAATGGGTGAGCATTTGAGACCCCTGAAACATGTCTCTGTGTTAAGAGGACATGAAATTCTCAAATGAAATTCACACGGAATTACATCACTGGGATTTTTCTCTCAGGAAACCAGGGGCTTATGTTTTATAACACGAACTTTATCCCCTGAAGAAGAATTAGCACTGAGATATTTCTTGCCTGTCCCCACGGTGTTTGTGCCCATCCTGTGCCCATGGACATCTGAACAAGGTGGTGGTCAAACCTTCCACACAGTGAGGAGTGGGTCCTGTGTGGAGCAAACAGCCACTGCCTGGGGCCATGGACGCTGGGGGCTGTGTCCCGCATGCACCGTGTGATGGGACGTGGATCATCTGTCTCTAGGGGTAAGTGTGGCTGCATCGTGGGGGTCTCACCATGGACCACACGGCTCCTGGGCCCCGGCACGGAGGTGTGGGGCTGGGTGAGCTGCCCCGGGAGCTGAGCGGGTCCCAGCTGGGGGACAGGGACTGGGTGGTGATAGTGGTGCTGCTGCTGATCGCGGTGGTGCTGCTGGTGCTGGTCGCGCAGCCTGTGCGGAGCCAGAAGGCTGCTGTCGATGGCCTCAAGATGGCACGCTAAGAGTGGGAACCGCATCGCAGAACAAAGGCAGCTCAGCCCGATCCCCGGACGGTCCTCCATCCA
>NW_009928261.1:76489-78093 GCF_000696875.1 Nestor notabilis | reverse complement strand
TGGCTGTGGCTCCCTCCAGGCCCCTGAGCATCACTTGCCCAAACTGCCCCCCACCCCTTCCCTTGGACATGAGGTTCACTGGCAAGAACTACAAAGGCCAGAGCAGAGAGGGTGGCAGGAGGCTCCTGGGGCATCCACAGCCCTCGGCCAGCATGGGGCAGGGGGATCCCCATGAACACCCCGATGCAGGGCTCCCTGGTGCCCTACCATGTGTCACAGGGGGCCGTGTCACACATCAGTCATGGCTGGGGAGGTGACAGGGCTGATGTTACATGTCATAACACCACGTGTCTGCAGGAACTTTGATTTTGTTTTATGCTTCGGTGCATCTCTCCCTGTGACGCTCTGGATGAGGGATGCAGCAGTGGTGTGGGGATGAAGCTCGCAGCACGGACCCACCAAGCCCTTTGGTGCCAGGTATGATGCCAGGGGGTCCCAGATGCCCTTTCTTTGAGGGTTGCTATGCTTGAAACACAACCCAAACTCACTGGTGTGCACAGGGCCCCTGTGGCAGCCGCAGTACCCCCGCCCAGGCTGCGGGCACGTTCTCCTGCCCGTGGCTCTTCTTCCCCATCACTGCACCAGCGAGCCTGCGCCAGCCCTCCCGAGGAGCAGAGCTGGGGCCACGGGAGGTGCCCATCCTGCTAATTAGAGTGTGCTGAGGAGGAACTCGCTCAGCTCTGTCTGGCTTGACATTAAGACCTAAATTTGCTGTAAAACCAAATGGATACACACACCCACATCTATAAGGCTTTTAGTTCAGCAACAAGTGAATCCATCAAAGCCCAGCACCTAATTTAATAGCAATAATGAAAGGTGTGCGTCACTATTAATTTAAGCACTCCAACATTAGCCTTGCACTTAGAAACCAGCAAGGCAAAGCTATTTACAAATGAATGTACCAGGGCAATAAATTGAAAGTACTGGTTTGACCTGTGGTGGCTGCTTTCTTCATTTATACATAGATATATTTCTATAGATGCATTTATTCCCATCTCTTTAGCAAGGCCTCCCTAATTAAGTTGAAGTGGCAGTGAAAGTGTGGCAGTAACTGTGGAAAGAAGCTGCTAAAAACGTATTTAATTCATTATAAATAATCTTTGATACCATAAGGTTGGATAAAGGTTTGCAGTATCAGAGCAGGCCGCCAAGGAAGGCCAAGGAGATCGCCTACACGCAGCGAGAGCGTTTGCGTTGTGTGGTTTAACCTCTCACCAGGAGAAGGAAGAACGTGGCTGGTGTGGGAGCCACCGTTTGCATGGGGGGCTATGGGCCACCAGCGCTGGCACCAGCACCAGCAGCAGGAGCACCGAGGAGCAAGGAGGGATTGGGTCCATGGGCACTGGGGTTCCATCTCCGTGCCGCGGTGTGCTGTGTGCCCCCAGGATGGTAATGTATGTTAAGAGGAAGGTGTATGTCACCCACATTAAAGGAGTTTAATGTGCTCGGAGTCACATTATTGTACCCTTGTAGAATACATTATCTGTCATGCTGCCTTTACAGGCTGTCACCTCGCAGAAAGGCTACAGTGTTCCTGGAAACCATTATCAGCCTCTAATGATATTATCAAAATTGGAGCGTGCGCCGTGGCGGGGGCCGGGAGG
>NW_009928261.1:74723-76479 GCF_000696875.1 Nestor notabilis | reverse complement strand
TCCCGGGATGTGCCTCCTGCACATCCCACCCATCCCACAGGAGCAGCAGGATGGGGCTGCAGCTCTATGGACCCTCCTTTGGAGCTGGTCAAGACTAATGGCTCCAGTGTGGAGAGGCTGCGGGTGCCCAGGACTTGCCCATAGGGAACATGCTGAGCTCAGATGCACTCTGCTGCGGTCCCGCGTGGCACCGGGGACACAGAGGCACGGCCAGCACATGGGACCATCTCTGTGATGGTGATGGGAAAAGGGAGAGGCAAGGGCATGTGCTGGGGCAGGGAGAGTTGGGAAGGGGCTGCTCAGCCTTTGCGCCATCACTGCAGTGCGGGCTGGATGTGATGCTGATGTGGCTGGGGCGGGGCCTCGCGCGGGAGGGCTGGGATCTGGCCAGCCTGTGAGGGCAAAGCTCAGGAGATGAAGTTGGGGATGGGGGTCCCTGCAGCTGTGCCCCCACGCCAGGGATGTTCTCCCCTCCATTCTGGTACGTGTAAAGAGGAGGCAGTCAGCACCACCCTGCACGACTCGGTTCAGGACCCAGCAACCATGTCAGCATCTGAGTATTGCTCGTCCCTCTCCCAGTCAGGGGAAATATCAAAATAGAAAGGGAGCCTTCTTTTTTGGAGTGTAATCTTCTGCCTGTGACAAGAAGCCACGTAAACTGATAAATTGCAGATTAAACGAGTGGCACACTCCACTTCAGTCCCTGGCTGTTAATTCCCCTGTTGTGCAATTCCCCGCTCTCAGGGCCTGTCAATTCCAGCTAATCGCAGGAGGCACTAAAACACTCTGTCCTGACAGCCCCAGATCAAGAAACCCCTGACTCCTAGCTCAGGTGGATTGCATGCATCACTTATGCACAAATCAGCAATATGCCAGCAGGGAGGAATTATGTCCGATGACAGCCCAGACATGAGGTACATATTGCAGAGCCGGCGCGCCCCAGCCGCCGTGACAGATTGCAGCGCGGGGCTGCGCGGCGGGGCGTTTTTGCGCTGGGGCGATGGAGCCGCCGGCACCTCGACCGTGCTGCTGCAGCACGGGGTGGCACCATGACCCCATCCCTGTCCCCGTCCCATGCAGAGCCGTGGCCCCGGCTGCCCCAGGGGTGAAGGGGTTCCCTGTGCTCATATGGTTGCAGGGATGGAAGCGAGAAGACGGCCCCGCTCTGCTCAACCCCACAATGGGGAAAAGCCCCGCTCAGGCCGGCCCCAGCTCTGTGTTAGCATTTAACTTGCCTTAGTCTGTGATCCTGAAAAGCTTAATGACAGCCTTGCAGTTGCTCATTAATAATTGCTTCATTACTGTATGCAATTGCATTCTCCTGACAATAATGGTGTTTGCTGGTGTATTTCTAATTATCTGGCATTTCAGCTCCCTAATAGAGCCCCAGCGCTCCCCAAAGTGAAACCCTCCTCTTCAGTGGGGAGCACAGCACAGCCCTGCCCTGCCTCCCTGTGAGCTTCCTCCTCAGCAGTTCCTGGGAATAGGGCTGAACTCCAGTGGCAAAGTGCCATGTGAGACTCAGGGACACCACACTTGTTCCGAGCTCATCCGCTTCCCCCCATGATGCTCATGGGAAAGGCAGTTTGGGAGCAATGATGGAGCAATGATGTAGAGCCGGATGACGGGAGCTCCAGTGTAGAGCAGGAGCTCAGCGTGGCTGTGCCTTGGGAGCCACCTCGGCCGCGGCACCACTGCTCGGGTGGGTTCTGGGCGAGCAGAAGCCTCAGCGGGTGCCCATGGTTGGGGCTCTTTC
>NW_009928261.1:62395-74667 GCF_000696875.1 Nestor notabilis | reverse complement strand
CAGGAGCCGTTCCTCAGCTCCTTGGAGAAATTCACCAGGCGGCGGCAGCGGGGGAATTGTGGGAATTGCGGGAATTGCAGCCCCGTCCCCACGCTCCAGTGTGGAAATGACCACTTGAGCCCCAGTTTAGCCCGGAGCCCGCCCCGTGCTGCCCCTGCGCTCCCCACCTGGGGAGGGGGCTCATTTGCAGTTAAAAATCTATTGTGACTTGTCAGAAAAATGAATAAATGAGCACATTATTTTTTCATTCCGGAGCTCAGCATCTGTTTGTCTAATCAAGAAAGAGAACTGGGAAAGTCAACCAGGGCTGACGCACACGTTTTATTTAACTTTTCCTCTGTCAAAGGAGTTTAAATGTGTAATGAACAGGCCATGGTGATTTGAAATATAATCCCATTACTCTGATGAGATTACCAAGGCTGTGAGAGTTCACAAATCATGCTTAGGGTTTTTAGAGTGAACAACACCCTGTTGAGATCCTTTTTTTCCTCCTCTCTCCTTTTTGCATTTAAGTAGAGGTGTGCATGGAGAATAGAACATGACAGGGCTTAACCCTTTGGGCAGCAGCACAGGGCTGTGCCTGGTGCCAGCCCTCCCCATGGCTCAGCTGCTTCAGTGGCCCCGGGCAGGGGGCAGCACCCAGCACCTTGTGCCCATTGTGCCCGCGCATCCCTGTCCTCGTCTCTGTCCTTGTCCCAGCCTGCACTGGGGTGTGATTTAAGGGGCATTAATTTTAGCCGCAGCAGCAGCAGCAGCACCCAATACCACACGCCACCACAGCAGCGCGGGTCCATGAAATTCATGGGCCCATTACAAACATGTCTCCATAAATAACCCCCCCCATTCATCTCAGGGCTGCACACAGGGCTGTGCGATGGGTTTTGCCTCCTGCTCCTGGCCGGGTCCCAGCTCTGCCACCGTTACCTGAGGGGCAGCTACAAGAGCCCCTGGGATGCGCCACCAACTTAAACCCAAAGGAGCCTCTGGCTCCCGCTGCTCCTGCAGAGTTCATGGCAAACTCCTACAAAGCCCTGGGAAGCTCGGGCTCTCTCACCTTGGTGCCGGCACATGCCTGGGTGCCTCTGACAAAAGGTTTCTCAATACTGATGAACCTGAGGAGGTGGTGGGGGCTCATCTCCATGGGCAGCACTTGCTGCGGCGGCAGCAGCCTTGGCCACCCTCACCTGACCGACTGCTCCTGAGCCAGCAAAGCCACTCATCGGCTGTTTATTTGTCCACAAATCTCCCAGACAAATGCTCAGTCACTCTCAGAGCACAACGAGGGACCTCAGCGCCTCTCCACAAAGGGCACCTGCATCTCCTGCTGGATTCGGGCTCCTCCGAGCACCACTGCTTGTGCAAAGGTGGGCAGCAAGTGCCAGCCCAGGCTGAGAGCAGCGCAGAGGCACCAGTCCCTTGGGGCTGATGGTACCGGGAGGGAAACCTCTCTCTGGTTGGTGGCACCCACTGTGTCACCCCCTGAGTCTTCCCGCATCCGTGCCCGTGACAAGGGCAAGCCTACACTTGGCTCCATGAGGTGCAGTCAAAGGTGAACCCTCAGGTGCATGTGCTGCAAGCCAGGTCCAACACCCGAAGTAAGGGAGTCAGAAACCCTCTGATGCCTCCAACAGCTACCGATGCAGTAAGAAACCATCCTCGTTACGTGCGCGGCAGCCACCCTCTCCTGCCGAAGCCCGGTAACAAGGCACGGAAGGAACAGCTTGCTTTTCTGACCCAGTTGAATGCCCATCTGAATCAATTAAATCTACAACTACCGGGGAAAGACCAGCCCGTGATGGATTTGTGTTCAGCTGCGCACAGATTGCAACCATGAGCTCGGATTTAACTCTTTCAGCAAACACTGAACACCAGAGAAGCCCGTTATGAGGGAGGGGCTGTTCATCTCTGAAAAGCTGGACATGTCTAGAGTTTAAGGCAGGTTTCCTCCACACCTCGTATTCAGCTGAAGCTGATCTTTGAAAGTAAATTCACTTCTTAACTGTGAAAGGCTCTTTCAGATCAAATAAACTCATTCTGGGCTCCATACTTTGCCCATTCCCTATCAAGCCCTTGAGCACCCTCCAGCAGCAGTGTCCCACCCCTGCTGTGCTTCCTGGAGACACGCTGCGTGTCCTGGCTCCGCTGGGAGGCTCCACTACAAATACAGCACGTGGAAGGTGATTTATGAAGAGGTATAGATGCACCTAGTCCAGACAAGTGACTATGAGCCCACAAATATTACCACAGTTTAGACAGCAGAGGGTTCTTTATTAGGTGAATCTTTGGGCTTAACTGAAAGCAAAACACTCCACATAGTGAATACCTACTTATAATAAATAAATATAATTAGGTGGTAACAGCATTACAGCCAGAGGAAGAAGTTGGAGACTTGGGTAGTTTCAGTTTAGTTCAGTTAAAAAGAATTGAAACTGTGTGGCAAAAGAACATTCACATAACAACTTTAATGTTAAATAGTTCACAAAGTTGGTTAAAGGAGTCATTTACATTGCATTAGTTGAAGGGTCTTTCCCCATTGCATCTGTGCTGCATTTGCACATATAAAATATAAAAAAATTTAATATCACACTATAAAATATTGTTTCTCTTGTTCTGCAGGTATCATGGAAGACTGTACAGTGGACACTGGCCTCTGTGGTGCGGGCAGGGCTCCCCTCGGGGGCAGCACCGACACCGGCGCCAGGAGGGATAAACCTTTAAAAACCAAGAACTTACACGTGACAGGTAAGTGACAAACAGCCCTCTCGGCCTCAGTGTTAATTCCTAAAGCACGCGTTAAGGCTCAGCAAGTTTTCTCTATACAAAAGCAGGGTAAGAGGCTGTAAGAGGCTGAGCTGGGCGGCAGGAAGGCGCCTGCTCAGCCCCGGACCCGCAGCACCGCAGCCAGCCCAGGCTTGTTCTTGATACTAAATCCACAGGAGCTGTGCAGAGAGCTCCAGCTTCAGCGACTTGGAGAGATTTGGGAAAGACACCTCTGGTGAACTGAACCAAAACTGCAGGTCCCAGCAATCCCTTTCACATGTTCCCTGATGTACTAGGGATGGACAAGGCCAGAAAAGTTACAAATCCCAGTACAAAGCAGGTCTTAATTTTTATTATTAAAGAATAATATTAAGAAAAGGTGAAGGCATTTCTCAGTCCTCAGGTGCAAGAAAGGTCTCAGCAAGGAAGGGCAGATCCCAGTGCACTCCAGTGGGCAAGAGGATGCTCCTGCTTCGACCGTGAAGACACTGCCTTGGGTTTCAAAACATGGTGCTGACCACAGGCAGTGACCTCTGATAACACGTATGCAGAGCTGAAAAGCACAGTTAAATAAAAGCATTTCTGAACAAAACAAACCACGACAGGCTCGACTGCCTCAACGTTTCTTCACAAATGGGCTCCCCTGCAATGGCTGCTGTTCCCTGGCTCACGGTTGCCTCCTGCACTTCAGCAACAGAAGTGAAACCATCTGGGACTACAGCCTCCCCCCAAAAGAACTGTGCATCATGTGGACCTTGAAAAAGATTACATCTGTTTATTAATAGTAAAAATGGATACATTTGTCCTACATTTTGTTTTTAGAAATTTGATCATGTCACAAGCAATACCTGTGTGTACGTGGGTGTATTACAGATGTATATAATTTATTTTAACCAGGCTGTGAAATAATACGTAATCACATCTCTTCTTGTGATTGTACATAATACAGTAATTAAATGATGCCAGTCTACGTCATTCTCTTATTTCTAATCAAAGGAACCTGAAGCGTAATAGTCTTCTCTCCGGCTGATATGGCTCTTTATTTTTGTCACAGGGGAGACTTCCCATCACCAATGAGGGATAATCTTCCAGCCGTGAGACACGGGATAATGCAGGTTTCTCCCCGCTGCTCCTGCCCGTTGGCAGCAGGAGCTCCGCAGTCCTGGCTCCCACCTGTCTCGGGCGGTGGGGAGCATCTCCTCCTCCCAACGCGGCAGTCAGGCTCTCCTCGAGGCTAAGTGTCACTGCTGTCCCGACTTCTTCTCCTTCTGGAAGCTAAAGCTTGTTCTCCTGCTCAGTTTTCTTTGTTTCTGAGCAAAATAATCTGCTCTGGCTGTGCTTGCTCGCGACTCTAGTATATAGTTAACCTGCAAGACACGAAATGGTGCTTAATTTTGTTGGTGCTTTAGCAGGCAGCAACCCTCATGCCACCAACTGCATGAGGCTCTAGTGAAACTGGTCCCACTGGGTTGGCAACAAAACCATGGCAGAGACGGCTCCTGGAGAGCCCCACTCAGCACAGGGCCACTTCCAACTCTCCCTCTGCAGCCCGTGGCTTGGCACAGGAGCATCCCTCTCCCCTCGTCCCACCCTTGTCACCCAACCTCTGGGTTAACACAGCAGGTCGTGAAGACCCACAGTGCTGGTCTAATATAGTAATGGGCTTCAATAAAAGACTTTATCAGCTTCAATAAAAATAATTCTTTCATTATGATGTTTGCATACTCAGCTAATCTCATAGTTTCCCTGTGTTTTGGCACATTGTACTTGATGAAAGCATTTTTAAATGATATTTAACAAGCCTGCTATTCCCTAAATTTATTATCTCCAGTGCTTTGTGATAATCACATAGATAATTTTAATGGAAGGTTAATGCAAGAATCAAAAAGATAAAAATGCCCTTTGGTCTGCCATTAGCTGGTTAATATGCTGTGGCTTAAAACTTGCACAATTTTATGCACTGTAGAGTGTTTCACTTTCATTGCGTATTACAGCTTAAGGCATAAAAATATAGGGAATTTTCATGGTCAATAAAGCCTCAGTCTTTCTCACTTGATCATGTAAAAAGCCTAATTTGAAAAGTCTGATTTCTCCACATCTCCTAATGCTGATGGAATCGAAAACAAACTGGTAACTTATGCATGAAACCAGAAAATGCGCTACAGAAACAACCTGCAACTTAAGAAAAAAAGTACTGTTCAATAATATTTCTCTCTTGAATATTCATGTTATTCAAAGGAGCCCTTTTTTAGCCTTCTTTTATGACCACTTTCAAATGTGTCAAGGTGTTCTAGGTTACATCAGCCCATTTAAGATAAAGTACGAACACAGGAATTGGCCCAACAGTTCACAAAGTCGAAACCCTCCCAAATACATTCACTTTCTATGTTATTAATAAAAATTGTTGTATCGTATGCCAGTTATTTAGCAATCTTCTAAACTCCACACAGAAATGGAAGCAAAGATAACAGATGGTTTGCCAAAGTTACCGCTTTTTAGATTTTGAATTGCTATAAAATATTAGCTCATTAGAATTAAACTTAATCTTCCAAGACTGTTGGAAAAATTTGTTTCAGAAAGCAAGCCAGTGTGTGCATGGACAGAGCCACGAGAAAAGCAAACAACTCTGATAACTATCATGGTGAGAAAAACAACCTTTTTGCTTTCCATCTGTGTTTGGAGAAGATGCGTGAAAGGCAGGAAACCAGCACTGTCCTGGCCATGCCAATGCCTCTGCTTGGGCCAGCGCTGGAGCTGCCAACCCAGCATCAACCCATGGCCTTGAACATCAGTTTTGCTGGAGCCCTCCTGAACTCTAACTCTGGCTCCAAGAGATCTCGTGGTGCCAGGACCTTTGCTCAGCCTCCTGTGCTGCTGCTGAGCTCCACACCAGTTCCCTACAGACCAGGCTGGCTGCTCCTGCGCCTCCCTGTGGTCCCAATTCGGTGCTTACATGAGCTGGGTGCCCTGCCCAGGTCTCTGTGCCCGGGTGCTGTGCGGGCAGCCAGACAGCAGCACCGTGGTGCTGTGCAGGGTAGAGGTCCTGGGGCAGCACACCACCACGACACGGGGCTTGCAGACCATCTCGTGTGTCTGGGGGTGGAAATGATGTGGGCACAATAAAATTAGGCAGTTTCCTGGAAAATTCCACAGAAAAACGGTGTCTCTCTTAACTAGAAACAAGTATAAAAGGAAATATTTATATACAAGTAGACAGTCTGCTGTATGGCTGTTTGAGTGCAGGGTAGAGGTCCTGGGGCAGCACACCACCACGACACGGGGCTTGCAGACCATCTCGTGTGTCTGGGGGGGGAAATGATGTGGGCACAATAAAATTAGGCAGTTTTCTGGAAAAGCTGTTTGAATAATGAATAAAACAATAGATACCAAGGAACTAGCCTGGTAAGTTAAATACACCTTAGTGGTCCTCAGGCACTACTCCACTGTTCATGTATTCCAGAGCCTTTCGAACACTTTCGTGTCTAACAAGTGGTGAAACACCCAGGATTTTGGGTCACGTTAAAATTTAATACTCACCTTCAGTACAATTTCATTGACAGTAGCAGCATCTGATTCAAAGTAAAGGTGTTTGTAGTCATGATTGCTTAGATATGTAAGTTTAAATATTGCATGACCTGCAAAGATAAGAAAAAAAACCTGCTCAGAATATTCCTGTAAAGTTTCAGTGGAGCCTGTGTGCCTGACAGAAGAAAAACACAGATGGTGATCTTAGCATACCATCAGCACAACAGAAGGAAGTAATGAAACGCTGACAGGCTTCTCATGTCATTTCAATTTAAGGCAAGTGGTGGCTTACAGGAGCAGCTGAACTCTATTCAATAAAGTTCCTTTTCCCATCACATCCCCACTACAGGAAATGCAAAAATCTATCAAATGGCTGGTTAGCTCCCATTCAGCCCAAGACTGTATTTCAGTTAAACTACCACATTAGGACTACTTTATGTAACTATTCACTGTATAATCATCTCATGCACAAGAGAAGTGTTATATTTAAAATAAAAGGCCAATTAACCCCAGAATCACCACTCCAACAACCTCTCCCCTAAACATCACCCAAACCTACCCACTTGCTTACAGCAAAGGGAAACATTGCCACTGGGAAATACAAAAGGATGCAGTAATGATGCTATCAAACATACTCAGAACCAGGATTCTCACTTCCTACAAGCAGGACAATCAAAATTAAAGTGTAACTGTGATTTCTATCCATGCAGAACTTCGCTGGCAGGTTTTGCTGCTAATCCAAATGGAGGTTCCAAGGGACTGAATGGACATGAGGTGCTGATGGCCTGGTCAGCCTCTGTGGCTGCATTTGGAGAACAGCTCAGGAGCTCCTACCCTTTAAAAGTGCTGCAGGCAGGACAGGAGGATGGCTTTAACAGCAAGGTCTCCATGCAGAACATATACAAAGGCAAAATATCCTTCACTTGTATGGACGTTCATGGCTTCAAAATGAAAATTAAGCATATTCTATACTTTTCCATCAGTTTTCTCATGATGTATTCAGTTCTAAAGTCAAAGTTAGTAATCTGTAAAGTAACAGCCACGCTACTGTAAATTCAGGGCTTCCCTGGAGGAAAGCTAATCTGAAATCTTATTTACATTATCTAATTCTCCAGATTTCCAAAAACTGACTGATATATGCCCAGATCCGGTGGCCAGAAAATTTGAGACCCAAGTATTTTATTGTGGCATGTTAATTAACATGTTAATCTGGAATATAAATTCTATATTGAAAAATTGGCTAATAATAATAATAAAACCCCCCTTTAAATCATTTGACAAATGATGCCTCAGCGGTACTAAAAATGCGGGAATTCCTAGCCCGAGCTCATCAGTATGTTAATGCATGCACGCCCGGCTCCAGTCCGGACTGAATTCAGCATCTTTATGATTCCAAAAGTGCCTGTGCACCATCCCTGGTGACAGGACACAGCACCGTGCCCCGTCACCTACCACAGTTTTCCTTGGACATTTAAAAGCACGCAGTTCCAGAAACTGAAAACTAAAAATGACAATTCATAGGGCGCAAAATATGGTCTGGAGGATTCCAACAAGGTTCTTTGTTTTGGATCTTGGAAGTTCAAGGGGTGGTTCCTGGTGTGGATCAAGACTCCCTTCACCTGGTTTAGATTCTTCGTTCCATGTTTTCTTCCACCTAAGAAGCCCCATGCTGATCCTGCCTTGCTGGCTGCTCCGGAGCTGCTGTCCCTACCTGGCTCAGCTGGTGGGAAAGGTTGGGGGGCTCTGAAAGTGCCAGAAGCTGACCCCCTTGCTTCCAGCAGAACGGCCTCGCATCTCATGGCTCCTGTCTCCAGGCTGCTCCATGATGCCAGCGGCACACAAAACCTCCCAACGTGTTCACCTCTTACACGGTGGAGAGCAGGCTGCGTGTGTGCAGGGAGCAGCAAGAGTCAAGTGTGGTGCTGGCGTGCTCCTCTCAGCTCTGCTGCCCCACATGCATCGCCCCACAGAGGTAGGGCACAGATCACAGGACAAAGTACTAATGATCACAGCCTCCATCATGCCTGATAAGGAAATCCTCCCCAGAACCCCATTTTAGGTTTAAGGTGGTAATTTACTCCTCCTTTCTGGCAAAAGCTTACAGCTGATAGAAGCAGAACACTTTTATTTCAGGCACTTATTTTAGGATTGTGAAGAGTCAGCTCTTTCAATGACAATTAGAGCCACAGATGCCAATAACAATCCTGATGTGCCACACAGCAGGAGGCAGAGCTTGCCCTGCTCCCTCGTGCCACACTAGCACCACACACCCCTCCACATAGCCAAGGGCAGCGTGTGTGCTCCCAGTCCCATCAGTACGGAGGCTGTGCTGGTCCCAGCCTCTCTGGCCAGGCGCTGGCTGAGCTGTGGACCTGTGCTCCATCTAACCTAGTCCTATGCCCTGACAGGTGACAGATTTAGTGGCAAGAAGCTAAGAAGACTTTTCTTTAGAAAGCCCCATTACAGCATTATGTTTATGTGCTCCAAGTCCACATTATACTGTTTACAGCATGAAATATTAGTTCATTGAAATCATAACTGGCACTTTGCTCTGCTACTATTCTAGCCAGATGGAATTTATGAATTGTGAGATTGATTTCCATTTCCAAGAGTGTTTAAATACGTTATGTACCTCTTTCCAATAGAGCACCACCCTTGACAATTCAGAGATCAATAGGAACTTCAATGGTTTTATGTTTCCATGTAAGTATCTGGTAACAGCAGCAGCTCAAGCGGCTTCTACCGCATGTGACGCTAGAATGAAAACAAATGCAGATATTGCAGGAACAGCTTCATTACCATGACTCCTGCACGAACAATGGTTTGGTGTCCTTTAGCTTGCAGGTTTTAAACACAAGTGTTCAACTCCAGCAAATGTCAGCGCTGTCTGTCACTGCCCTGCACTGAGACCACGCAGAAGTGTATTTAATGTCAGCCACTGCGGCGGATGGCAAGGGAGAACCGAACAGGGGGAAACCTCAATAGTTTGAAATAGAATTAACCAGCTGTACAATGGAAAACACACGTTATTCCCAACTAGGCTTATCTGTTAAAGGCATTCATGGAAGGCAAATGAAATGACAGAAACTCGCCTGTTACCACAGGCTTTTGTCACAATGTAGGCACAGCCCACAAGGTGAACTCAGCAGACCCGAGCAGGTTTGGTGCTGCTGCCCTATGCCAGGGCTGCAGCCTGTGCTGGAGTTAACCCCACTGCAACGGCAGGAAAACGACATCTGACCACAGGTGCCCTTTGGCCTCAGCTCTGAATGCTGATAAATCTTTTCCAACCCTGGAACACTAATAGGTTCCTGTGTGGTTACACCTGGAGAAAAGCCTAGAGCAGACTCAGGCAGAAGGGCAGGATGCTAATTCACTGGAAACTCACTGAGGAGAGCTCATTTACTCTTTCAGCATGATGTCTTAAATTCAGTTGTTTGGCGTATCTCCTAATTTTTAACACTACTGCCAAAAAAGTGAAGGAAGAGGCCAGTTAATGGCATAACCAATAGTCCTTCCCAACCCAGCAGCACAGCCCCATGCAAACCTGCTGCTCGTGTTTCTCCTCTCCACCTTTCCCAGGTTAGGTGAAACTGTGTTTGTGCAACCTCCACCCTGTGCTTCATCCCCCCAGCTTCTCAGGGTTTCTGTGTTTCCATGCAGGAGGTAAGAAATACTGCTGAATTACAGCTTCCAAAATGACTGACTAAACGCGCTTACACAGTCACTGGTAAATCTTGTGCTAATTTCTGCAAGTTACAGTCTTGGGAAAATACACAAAGCCTCTTCAGTCCACCATCCTTCACTTGAAACAGGTGAAAAAATGGTTCACTTCCCAGTCCAAGTAATAAAACTCTTTATCAGAGTCTAAAACACACACTTCTTGCCTGGAAACCATTGGAAGGATGTGAATTTGCACGAGACGAGATTTCTAACCGTATCTGCCAAGACAAGAAATACTTTTTCTTTTCCCCCCTCATTTCCCAGTTCAGCCTGTGTCAAGCCCCTCACTTTTGTCAATGCAAAAAACCCCCAGTATGCACTGACTTAAATCACTAATTAGATGGAGGATGAAAAGAACATGCATGAATTGGACAAAACAGAAAACAAACACTGGGAAATGCAAATTTATGTTAATTTTTCAATATACCTTGATGATTGCTTTGTTATTACAGGGCCATAAGGCAGAAGTCAACAATTAAGAGTTATTAGTGGAATAAATAGCTAGAGAAAGACCTCTCTGAAGAACAAAACACTTACGAGCATCATTTCACATCACAGAAATCACGACTGCAACAGGACCAAACCTTGAAACCTCTTCTCACAGTCTCAGAAAGGATTACAAAGAACTAGAAATCTACTAGTAAAAAGGCAGAGAAAGATGAAAACAAAATACACACAAGCAACGTTTCTGCACAAAGGCAAATGTACTTAAAACACTGCATGAAATGGGGTAACCTCTGCTCACCAACCACTGTTACGCTTAATCTAAAAGCTTTGGGGAGGGATTTGGTTGTTTGAAATCCACATGTGCTACCCCAAAAATGATGCCATGACCCTGGAGCACGGCCTGAAGGTCCTACAAAAATGCAAGCATTGCATCGCCATCAAAACATCCATCCTGACATCCTCTAATAACAAGAAGACTTAGAAGTTTTCTTCTAAGGGGATGTCACAAGGAGCACCACAGCCATAGCTGGATTATCAGGGATATACCACTAAGCTCGGGGTGAGACACAGACTGAACGTTGTCTTGAGTGTAGAAGTGGGGTTAAACTCATTTTAGAGGTGATGGTGGCAGTCAAGGTTATGGATGAAATCCTGACCCCAACAATACCAGTGGAGCCACCGATGAGTTCAGACTGCACACCATGTACCTGTGATGGATCTTTAAACCAAGGCAAGTAGAAACAGATGATATGAATGTTAAGAAAAAAAAACAATAGTTGCAGTCCTGCTGGCTTGCCCCATTCTCTCGGGGAGCAGCATATTTCATGAGCACTCTTCCTACAACTCAGGGGTTTATATTCTACTGTAAGCTTATTATAAAACATTGCTATTAATGGATGTCTTGTTTCCAGATGTCCTGAAAAGAGTTGCAATTAAAGTGCTGCATACATCCACTTCTATGCCAAATGGTGGTAACTGTTCACACATCTGCATTTTTTTTTCACCAAAGCCTTTTGTTTCTTCTTCAAATTATTATCAAAGGCAGAATACTAATAAAGATTTTTGCAAGAATGGTGAAAATTGAGGTGGAACTTGGAGTTGCCCAAAACCTCTTCACCAGCAACCTTGTTTGGGAAAAAAGATGATAAATAAATCAAAATGCACTAAGCAGTGTTTCCACATGGCAATCGCCTCCTTCATTGCGTCTGCACCTCATCAATCACGCCATTGTCTGCTTGAAAGGCGAGCCTTGTAAATGTCATATCCACTCAAGCCCAAGGAGAAGCGAATCAAAATGCAGCAAGGAGTTTTAATTGGATAGTGTAATTAAACTAAAAAACCCCAGCAGAATAGCTTTGACAGGATAGATGAAGACCCCTTTTAATAGGGCTACAAAACATATTTGTTAAAAGGATGAGGCAATGCACGCTCCTGATTGTGCTCCAGAGTACTTTTATGAAAAGGCTGTTCATAGGGATGGATTTAATCAGCTGCAGCCCCGTCTGCAGGGCAGCAGCAGGGAGGCTCTCGCAGCAGAGCCGTCACCCCACCACTGCTGGCTCCCTCGCTGCCAGACCCCTTCTCCAGTGAGCACGTCCCATGAACCATTCCCGCACGGCTGCTGGTGAGGTCTCCAACAGCCTTTTGCCAGGCCCTGGGCTGCCCCAGCACAACCCTGAGCCTGCCACAGACAATGGCAAATGAGCAAACCCAGCACCATCTGCGCCTCCGCTGCCGCCCCTCGGGGGCATCCACTGCTCCGCAAACCACACGGACTCCTTTCTTCCTGTTACACACTTGGAGATTCCTTTCACTCC
>NW_009928261.1:62156-62364 GCF_000696875.1 Nestor notabilis | reverse complement strand
TCTTTTTTCAGCTTTTGATCAAAATCTGTGACGAGTCTCTATCAAGTAAGAATTTTCCTCTATTATTTCACACCCCACATTACTCACAGCAGGAGCACCTACCCAACAACGTTTTGTGCACCATTTGCAGAGCACACAGATAATTGTTGCCTCCCTGCTCTAGCTCCACTGCAGTGCTCTGAGCAAACATGCAACATCTCTATTTAAG
>NW_009928261.1:18999-62144 GCF_000696875.1 Nestor notabilis | reverse complement strand
AATCCATGCCTTCCCAATGCTTCCTGCATGTTTTTAGACTTTTCACAACCCAATAACGAATTCATTAAATTAGTGTTACCCAACGTGCATAATCTGGAGGAACTGGATACTGAATTAAAACATCAAATACCTTTAGCTTTAAATGAAAACTACATAAAAGCATTTTGGCATCACTTTGGCTATCACTTACAGCCAGTACGAATACTGCTAGAAAAGCTATTTTTGTGCAGATGTGGAATTCAATGGGAAAGACTGACTCGTGTAGCAACATCAATCAAAACGTCGGCTCCGCTGGCAGCTCTCGACAGTAAGGCAGGTTCAAAGGTCACAGGATAAAGAAAAAGCCAAGCTCTGGTTCAGCTCTAATATCTCCTTGCTAGAAGTCTTGCAAAGGTACCTACCCCCCTTCTGTACTAGGCGGCTTTCATTAATCTTCTTGCCATCTTTTTTAACTAGTCATGCAGAACCGCTCGATAGCGAGACATATAATGGGGAGGCCCTGTGCCTATTACCAGGTTAACACTCTGTTAAGCCCCAGTGCAACAATGGAATAAGAATTTAAAGGAAATCTTAAGCTGCGGGGTGCAAAACAGGCAATTAAATTACAAACTGAAGTTACCAATGTACTCCATGACCTACAGAACACCTTTGTTTAGACTACCTTAATATTAAGGATATTTTGACCTAGCAACTGAGATGTATCTGCTTTATTAAAACAACAAAAAAAGCAGAAAAACGATCACAGAGGACATTTCTCCAGTGTTTCAAAGTAAATGACCAAATAAATCTGATTTCTGCAGCTACTGTAAAATACAAGTGAATGGAAGAAGCCCATGTATTTGGATGACTGTGAGTCTGCCCAGCTGGTTAGCCTCAGTGCCACAGAAAGGCCTGCCCTGAGGAGTGCTAACCCCTCCAGGCACCAGCACTGGCTCAGTGGGCCCATGGGGCAGATGCCGAGGCAGCCAGTAGCCCCAGCTCAAGGAAGGGATGGCCATGACACATCCATCACAACCACGCTTGGTCAACAGTGCAGTCAGTGACACTGAAGTTTCTCCCTTGTCCAGGTAATGTAAGAGACATTAACAGAATCAGATTTCCTTTAAATTACACTATTGCAAAGGGACATAATTGTATTAAACATACTATGTTACTTCCTTAAGACTTTATATTATGTACACTTAATTGAGATACAAAGCTCTTTTCAGCTATAAAAATGACAAGTACTTTATTAAGGCTTAAATCTTATTTCTCAATGATAGGATGCTTCCTTTCAAGATTCAAAACATTCAGAATCTCCTGTGATAATCAGACCGAACCTGATTTAAACAAGCCAATGTGGTCAGGTTCTAATGGCATTTGATTGAGCCAGCAGGGCCATTACCTCTTCCCTCTGTCTAAATTCAGGGAGTCTGATTTAATTTACAAATAAAGATTCAAATGCTGATCCAGGGCTACTACAAGGGCAAACACGAATCATCCACCATCCCTGCCTACAATACCCATCCTTGTGGCAAATGAGATGCCACAGCTTTCCATTTTCATTTTCTGTTTTTGCTGGACGCAGCTCTAAGTTCTGTGAACTCACAGCACAGGAAAGCTTCAGCCCTGTCCAGAATGACTTGGAGTCTGTCCATAAACATTCACAACACGTCATCTTGGAAGTTGTTGAGTCCTTTAACACTCACACAAGTGCCACTAAAGCTTCGCTGCATGAACCTGTCTGTTCAGAGAAAACTAACAGAAAATAAGAGGCTCTTTACTACATTGATATACAATTTCTGGCTTTCCATTTCTGCAGAAAAGTACCAGCAAAACCTCTGAAATCTCTTTAACTCGCAGAAAGTAAGAGCTAATCGAATATTAAACTGTATTAACTACCATGTTCAGAGGAACGACAGTTGCAGAAACCTCCAGCTATACTGACCACAGGCACCAAACTCCACTCCCAGCACCCCGTGCCCTTACCGAACTGTAAGGTCACGTCTGGGGGCTCCTGCAAACCCTTCAACCTCTCTTTGGAATTACAGAAGTCAGTGTAGCAGAGCAGCACTCAGCTTTATTATAACCCCAGCTGCCAACGTCTAAGGGAGGCAGGCAGCTTAATAAAACACCCTCGGTGTTCTCACCTGGTGTAACTGTACAAGCACTGCTACATGTGCAGAACGCTTCTGAAAGACGAGATGGAGCATGTTTGTGTTACAAGAGATAAAAACATGAAAACAAAATATACTGCAGAACTCGAAGACCTTATCTTTATCCAGCCTCTCTTTCTTTGCAATAGTTCATTCAAGGAAGATCTGGGAATAATTTTTGATGTAAACTCTGCTACAAACATATATCACCATGCTGATAAAAATCACAGACAAAACTTGTGAAATACAGTGAGTTTCATTTCTTTATGCTACTAAAATAACTTTTTTCCATTTAAAATTCAAGAGATACTGATCTGCTGTTAAGAGTTCCCCAAAATGTATCATTCTGAGATGTCACACTAGAAGTCTCTTCTACTGGCCTAAAATAATGACTTTTGGAACATCTTTAGTGAATCAGGAAGAGGTGAGCAGATTTCAGGAGGAATTATCTTCTCCTTTGGAAATATGCTGAATGCGTCTTTAATAGGAAAAATTTATCATGGCCACAAAAATAAATAAATAAATAAATAAATAAAACCTCTCAGTATTGTAAGGTTGCCTTTGTTGTAACCTCTCAGCATCCCCTCCAAAATGACCACAACTCTTCACTCAATGGTCTCCACGAGATGGTACTGCCCTTTCACAACTGGACTCTATTTGGGGAGTTGGAATTCTGTCCCATATTTTTCCTGCAGCAGCAGGTGCTGCTCTCCTGGGGCAGGAGAGCTCCATCCCTGCAGGATGCAGTTCTGGAAGTCTTCAGGGGCAGCTTGAAGGTCTCAGACTGTCGTGTTGACAGGAGTGTGAGCTAGAAACTGTGGGTTTCAAGGCTGGCTTTTCAGATAGAGCCCATTTTGTGGGCGCAGTTTTACCACCACAAACCCAGAGGTGTTAATATATTTACAAGTACAATAGTGCACCTTGAACTATAAAGGGAACTGTCACACAGTTTGGACTGCCTGGTCATTAGGGAAGTCTTTCATTGGGATCATGCCTTCCCAAGGACCATGAAATCTTGCTGGAAAGACAGAAGAAGGAAGACAATGACTGGACTAAGATCATGAAAGTAGGAAGGGGTAATGAAGGGAAGAAGGATATAGTTCAATAATTGCTGATAAAATCTGTGGCAGCCATAAATTTACTCTTCAAAGAGAATTCAACAGATCATTACCTCTGTAAATATGTATCACATAATTCTTTCTCTCTGTCATCTTGCAGATAAGTACTTAATACTTAGCATACCTACCCTGCAAAAGCACAAGTGTAATAAAATCCATCTGAGCTTTTGAACTGCAGTTACTTTTTGACAGTAGATTGTTACACTTTGGCACCCCCAGGAATCATTGCCCAGTTCCCCCAGGGCCTATCTTGTGCTTTTTAAAACAAGTTTTATAGATACAGGCTCATTACTCCACTGATAAAACAAGCACAAGCACTTGGCTTTTGAAGTCATACTCTAAACACAGCAAACTCTGACCTCTTGTTGATGACTCGGATGAACTGGGACGTCTAGCCTGTCCTCCAGCCAGCTCAGCTATCACTGCTGGCCAAGCACTGAACTCTTAGAGTGAATGGTACATTGCAATTCTAGTGACCTACAGCCAGTGATGAAGCAAATTTAGACTGTGCTGATACTTACTGCATGTCTGAGATCCTCAGCTGCACCCAAAAAATTGTTCAAAACTAGCCTGGATGTTCAGAAATCTAAAATATTGCAGTTATGTGGAAGCATATATTTGACTACCATCCTCTGGGGCTAGAGACCTGCTAGGCAAAGGCAGTGATTCCTTGGTATACCACTGTTAGCAGCTACTGACAGTGGGCAAGAAACACTCCTGATGATGCCATTAGCTATAAGCAGCATTAAAAGGACACTCATAAAATGTGTATTTGTTTATGTTGTGTTCTCTGTAACAGAAGTGAGTCAGATTAAAAACATCCTATAATGAATAAAATACACCTATAGAAAGAAAAGGGCATGGTCGCAATAATTCTTTGGGCATCCAGCACATACAGGGAGGGAGAGAAGAGAGAACATAAATAAAAAGGACTACTCACTTGGGCTTTTTTCTTCCGCAAGGTCACAGGCACAGAGGAGTTCAGAATCGATTGAAATGGGTTTCTGCTTAATCCAAAACTTAGTGCTGGCCTTCTGATTAGTAACAGGGTCTATCTCTACCTTGTCTCCAGAAATACCTAAGATGAGAAAGAATAGAGAGCCACAACAGTGATCTGTTTAAGCGATTTCATATCGGCCGTTTGACACACTTTATAAATCTTAAATGGGATGAAAGTATATTGCCCTTTTGGGCTTTTTGAAAGCACAGGAGCTTTTGAAACCAAAAGCAAATGGTTATCAAACTGCATTAATAATTTGCATTTTATTCTCCTGCATAAGCATACCAACAAGAAAGAAATATCACAGAAAAAATCCTTCTCAACACATACAGAGCTCTTCTGGAAGCACTGGCTACATGAGCTGCAAGATTTATAAAAAGATACTGCAAGTTTTTCAGTCACCACTATTATATGTAATAGACACTATCACACACATCCCTGTTCCATCTCCTACACAGAACGTAACACTACATCCTCTACATGAGAGGACAACACCCATTTGCAGCCTTACAGAAACGCTCTTTGTGCTACCCAGATAGTTCTAAACAAAGACATCCAGTCCCAGAGACCCTGTGGTTCTTACACTGCTGGCATTTTAAAGCCAGCTCTAATTAGGCTGCTCTGGAAGCAAGCTGAGGATTTGTGTAGCTCCTGGCACGGGCACCGGGCCCGGCTTCCCAACACGGGCTTCCCCGCATGGCTGGAGCTTCGCTAGCGCTGCGTGCAGGCTGACCTGGATACGGCAGATCCTACCACAGACCTTCTGTGAGCCAGAGCAGAAAATGCCTCTACCATCCCTCCACACGTTAGTCCCAGTGTTGTGCAAGAACAGCCTTTCCAGCAGGATGTGGCCAGGGCTGGCTGAGGGCTAACAGCGTGCTGGAACCGTCCTGGGACACTCACTGTAATTTATGGTGGTCTTTCTCGCAGTATTGCACAGCAAAAGCCCTGCTATGCCACGCTGATGAACAGAAGCTCATTGTTCAGTAGCTGTTGACACAACTGAACAAACTTCCCAGTGTGCTTTTTACATCAGAATGTGTGGAGCCTTAAAAATAATTACATTTCTTCAGTCATGAGTTATAGGTGAAGCTCATGAGAAAGCGACAAAAGGAAGCAGGAAAAAGAAGTATTTAAATATCATTTAACTCCTGCATCTCCCGGAAAACAGCAGAGAGAACCTTTTGCCTCTTGAGGGTTTCGGCTACGATGCTTTTGTATTACACTTGGCTCGTCTGAAGCCCAGGAAAACCCAAAAGAGCTGATGATAAGACTTTTAAGAGGTGTGACAAAATCAAAATTAAAGTGTCACACACGTAATGACTCTCCCAAACCCTTCAAAATTAACTCAGTATTTCTTTAAGTCTGCTCATAGCTGCAGAATTTGCAAACCACGTTGGTTTGCATTTTATGCAGCTCTAAAATCACAGCACACAAGGCAGCAAGGAGCAGACTCCTACAGTGGGCTTCCCGCTGCAGTCCTTGCCACTCAAACACGCTTACCTTCATTTTAACCCCAGCTGGGATGATGGGTTATAGGAATACCACCAGCCTCCAACCCCCTTTATTAATCCAGGAATGTGCTTTGTCATTAAACATACGTCACATCAGAGTGATCACATTTCAATTAAGCATTGTATCAAGAGTCCAATTAAGGACTGCTAGAACTGGGTAATTTGAGCGGGCTGATGCTGTATCTGGAGCCCATTTTGTTTTGTAATTTAATTTTGGACAGATTACTTAATACTGGCCTTGTTATTTCACTGTAATAGTTAATTATTCAAAATGGCATTTTCTGTAGTTTAAAGAAAATATGCGAAGTTGAATGTCCAAGTTCTTATTTTCTCACTGAAAAAAGTCAAGGCAAGTTCTAAAAATAAAGGTGCAAATTCTTTGTGTGTGAGGGTTGATCCCCATCCCTTCCTCTGAAAGCATCACCCCTGAAAAGAACCTTAAAAATGTCTCACTGTATGGTCCTGTAACTTCAGAATTCACAGTCAGTCAATACTGTTAATGCACCTTGTTAATTTGATGGGATTTGTCAGGTAACTCCACTGGAAAATTATATAAAACTGTTCCAGATGAACAGATGATAGTGACATGAATTAAAGTGATAGAACAATAGTGGAATATAAACCAGAAATGACACCCAAAGTGGCTGTTGATTTATTGCCATCCTGAGTTTGGTTCTGGGCTTCCATGTATATTAGTGCTACAAATCTGGGTCCATTTAGCAGAGAGATGCTCATACATACATCACCAGCTCCTGCTCCAAGCCAAGGTCACTCCCCATTGCATCAATCTTTTCAGCAGAGGCTACTTCACCAAGCATGGATTTTGTAACCATCTCAGATGTAACAGACTTCCTCCTCTTTCATCTTTTTTTTATCATGTAAAATACACTTTAACTTCTATTATTTTTATCTGCAAATTGTCGCTGTATACTTCATCCATTATTTCTGTATCTCGACATCACTGGCTTAAGCTCACACACATCCAAAGAGCACATTGACAAAGAATGTTGTCTTTTTTGTGTTATTGTTCTCACAATCTGTATGTGTTGAAACCTAAAATCAAAACAGTATTATGTATGTGGCTTCTGCAGTCTCTGTATCGTGGCACAAATTAGTCATACTCAAAAAGCAAATAAAAATGCTTCTTCCATTATTTTTTTAATTCATTCATTTTATCAAATGAAATATTGTCTATGTATTAGTCCAGTAACACTGTTCTATTCTTGCTTCCTTTGTCGGGGTCTGCAACTGCCCCCCCTTTTCTGATATACTTGCCAGCAGTCATTTTCTGAGACAATATGCTTCTTTTAGTTTTGCTAATGTGATACACAAGCGTGTTTTATGCCTTCACAACGTGATAGAACCTTTGTAAAAATGTTGAGACTGCTACTGTATGTGCATTACACTGTAATATGAGCTAAAACATAAAACCCCAGACCTTAAACTGCTACAGCTAAAGCTTTCCACTGTAATAAAACCATCAGTCAAAAGGTGGTCATTCCTCCCGTGGTCGTTTACGTATAGCTTTTTACTATAGAAGAACTATGTACAGTGTACAGAAGATGGAGCTTACTCCTATTTTAGGTAAACCTTGCCTCAAATTCAGTGATCAGGCCTCAAAACAGCTAAAATATTTCAAAAAGCACCAGTTTGCAAACACTAATACACAAACACAGCTCACACTATTGCTGCCTTTGTGCAACAGAAATAAAACCCAACACAGAACCTACTCAAGTTCAATGACATGTGCGTGTCTTACAATGTCAGAGCAAACTGCAGGGAGTAGAGATGAGCTATGCTGAGATTTTCTCCACCACTTCTGCATTCTGTCACACGCAAACATCCTTCTGCATGAAGCCTGCGACACTGGGACTCACCCCCAAAACCACACAGGTATTTCGGATTGTACGGAGCAAAAGATGAACACATTAACACTCAGCAGCCCTAACCCAAGTAGCGCCTCAGTGCTTATTTTACCAGCGTTGCTCTTTCAATAGCTTTAAAAATTTCAGAGGAAACCCCAGTACCATACACTTATTTTGACTATATTCAAAGGTTTGCATTCTGTACATTCATTTGCCCAAACCTGGCATACCCCACTGGGGTCTTCTTTGATTTTACAAAATAATGAGATTACAAAAATCATGCTGTCAGTGCACTGCCATCAAAAATATACAAGCTCACAGATTATTATAAAAGAGAAATTTTATGGTCCGTACACTACTGGACAGGGTCAGCTCCTTCCCTGCTGCACAAGTTAAGCCATTTGTTTCATTTAACAGCTATTCTCCCTTAACCATTTATCTTTAGTGATCTGTCATGACCTTTTCAAGCTCTCATTTCTGACACTTTCCAGATACAGTGAGTCAAACTTCACTGGAAGCAAACTATCACACCCAGAGAGTTTGCTCAAAAGCAGAAAACATGCCCAGCGCTGTCCTGCTTCAGCACCAGCATATAAATCCTTCCTTGACAAGACAGTTCAAAATAAACCAAGAAAGCCTCTTCTGTAAGAATCTTAGACATACACTTTTACACATGCTTAAGGATGGAAGAATAAAGAGACTGCACTGACAATAATACAGGACCTCGTACCCTTTACATTTAACAATTCCACTGAATTCTACAGAATAAATATATTTTGTAAACATTATGGCACTTAGTATTTTACTGCTGAATCATTTCTTTATGGAAGGTATTTGCAGGAATGTCACAGGTCACCTACCAATGCATCATTAATCAAATTTTCACAATTTAAACACGAAGATAAAAAGCCATTCAATCATTTTAAAACAGTAATGGAGCTTTTATAATTCAAGATTCTGTCATCCCTTGGCCTTTGGGTTTTCAAAAGCATTCAGAAAGCTAATAAGGACAATATAAAACCTTTAGAAAATGCTAGTTTTATTTTGTGGCACCTCAAATTTCCACTTGGTCATTAAAATCTCTCAGTCTCAGAAAAGGAAAAACCAAATCATTCCTAATTTTGCATAGCCTCATTTAAAAATAACAAAACAGTTGGCAAGAAGCTTTCCATTAGGAAGCCTAGATTAAAAAAACAGAGATGAGGTCATTAAATAATGGCCTTCTTTCAGAAGAAACATGTGCTGCCTGATTGTGGATAATAAAAATACTGAAGTATTTTCAACTGAAAGCAGTTTTTTTTTAACTGCTGAGATGCTAGCAGCACTTTTGAGTGATGTGCTCCATGATAAAATGGACCAACATGATAATGATTGCTTTAAAAACATCTGAGATGGACAGACAGCTATTAGAGATGGCCAAAGGTTTGAACTGTTCCATTTTCCTAAGCGTTATAGTATGGATTGATTTACCTAACTGAACATCAGTGGTGAATCGAAGCCTATGGATCATGCTGACTTTGAAGGACTTGTAATGGTGGCTACTGAGCATGTCCTGAACTGTAGCTATATCGATCTGAGGGTCCTCCTCTGAGACCTCTTCTCCTCTTGAACCTGCAAAACAAGCCAACAATAATGAACAAGAGGTTTAAAATACAGCACAAGATTCAGCTGGTGTGTTTGCATGGCTGCGATGTCTGCAGCTGCAGACGGCGTTTTAAG
The DNA here is from genome assembly GCF_000696875.1 of Nestor notabilis. Lineage (NCBI taxonomy): Eukaryota > Metazoa > Chordata > Aves > Psittaciformes > Psittacidae > Nestor > Nestor notabilis. The sequence continues at coordinate 52,793 of NW_009928261.1, read as the reverse complement.
AAAGAACACAATGCTCAAGTCCATGTCTGGGAGGAGGAAATTCTCACCCTCCATCCAAAGACAAAATCACCAATTCCTTAAGGATATGAGAATGCACATTTGCATCCCACATGAGGAGCAGTGCAGCATCCCAGTGGTAGATTCTTTGGAGGCAAGAGACACCCCTGCACTGCAGGTATCCCAGGGGCCAACCTGGTGGGATCCCCACCAGGACACCCACAGCCTGTCACCCCAAGAAGGAGCCACCCTCCACATACGCACTAGCACAGGTCTCCCATGTTTCAGCATCCCCCCATGTGGGATGTGACTCTGGCAACACCTCGGGCACTCTGATCTCAGCCCACTGCCAACGAAGCCACGCTTTATTTACTGATTAGTATTCTCATTACTACTGCAGGTACTGGCTTTATAAAAGGTAACATCTCATTAAGCCAAAATGCCAATTACTGAAAAAATATAACACACTTTAAAGATTTTTTACATTTTATGATGTTGGATTAACACCAATTTAAACATTACTATAATGCGATATATAATTTTGCACAGAGTAATTTCTATGCCAGCTGCTAATAAAGCATCTCAGCTCTAAATGATCATTCAAATGCTGTTAGATAAAGTGGTATAAATATGTTTGAAAACTGATTTAGCTTCTTACAGAAGATACTGAAGAATGACACGTTTTGTTTAATATCCCAGCTAATGTAGTCCTAAAAGCTGAATCAACCGCCAGTTCAGAGTACTAAATTTGCTGCAGGAGATTAATGAAAACTTTATATTTTGTTGAAATTTTAATAATGGGAAGATGAGATGATGGAATTTTAGTACAGGTCTTAAAGATCCAGCAAAGCAGGCTAAGAACTTGTCAGATTTTTTGGTATTAATTTTGTTCTTGCACAGTTGGAGCAGCCTCAACACTTAACGCTTCCCACACTGACCTTTCCCTCTGGGGATGTACATTCCCATCCTCATGTCAGCTCACAGGGAAGCTGCAGTGGGATTCCATGTTTGGGCCCAACAACAAGGGGATGGTTTGCCAGGAAAGGCCATGGCTCTCAGAGGAAGAAAACCCTGGCACTTATCTCAGACACATACTGCTGATGCAGGAGCAGGTGCCCTTTGAACAGGGTAATTCAGAGCTGCAGAAGTACATGCTGTTTGCCTCAGCAAGGGAAATTATCGTGGTGGTGGCATTAAGCAGCACAAATGTAGGCAAGAGGGAAGAAAAACCCCACCTGAGCATGGGTGTTTTTCCTGCTGGGTGTACGTGTTCCCTTTTCTATCTGCTAATTCAGTAACAAACATAACTGCTTATGATAAATCTCTTTCATGTCTGTATCAAAGTAAGCTGGCATTTGCTGTTAAATGAGTCAAAGCACATGTTGGCAGCACAAAGGAGGAGATTCCCATTCCTCAAGCACTAGTCACATAAGCTTTTCACCCTGCCCACAGAAGAGCGAGTGAGCGTGATGCCCACTCCTCACCACACGCACCGCAGCCTCCTGACACAAAACCAGGACCTTCATTCGGGGAAGGGGACAGCAAAGGGTTAAGCTACAAATTGGGTTGTGCCATTCGACTTGAAAGAACTCCAAAAATCAAATGAAACAGTCTACATGTGAATTTATGCAGAGCCATCTTAACATTGCAACCACTCTACGCTCCAGAATGACAAGATAAATTGTAATGGCTCCTTCAGAGACATTACAATGTATTTTGTCAAAGACCCCTGTGTTAATGTCTCTATACTATGGATTATCATAATGTATCATGTCAAACCCTCACGCTGCAGTACTTCAAAGATACACTGAGATATGTCAAACTTTTTGGTGCACTTAAAAGCATCTTGAAACACTGTGGCATGGCCGTGCCAGGAAGCAAAGCAGGAGGATGGCAATGGCACCGCTGCTCTGCAGTTGAGAGCGAACTGGGACCCTCTTCCACTGTGGAAACAGCTCCTAGTGCATGGCTGTGTTGCAGCAGTGGGTGACAAGACCCTCACCTTGGTGCAATGGGCAGCGTTCCACATAGCAGGGATCTAAGGACAGTGTTACATGTGAAGGAGCGTTAGCACCAACAGACAAAATGAACCCGTGACTGTAAGAAATTCAGAAGTAACACAAAGAATGGCAGCATCTTAGCCTCGCTCCTGTACCTCCTGTGAAATGTTCTTAAAGCACTTCACAAGATCCAGACTCCCTGGACGCTCTGCAGGTACCGCTGCCCCTGTGCTCCCAGCCTGGCCTCGCACCACCCTTCCTTACCATCCACACCAAATACTATCAGAGCAGGGACGCTGTGTGCCAGCTTTACATGGCTATTATGAACCTGAGTCTGTCTAAAGATTTTACATACCCAAATTAAAAGTATTACAAAGAAAATTACCAGCCTGACAGATCACATCCAGGGGGGAAAACTGCTGCTGCAACTAAAATTGTGAGCACCTTTGTCAGTGTCTCAACAGCAGGAGCATCAACTGCTGCAGCCGGAGCAGCTGAACAGTGGGATTTTGCTCTGGAAGCCTTTCAGATCCTCAGCATCTCCGTAACCTCTGCCGACATTGCTTTATGGAGCTTTGTGAATGGATTCAGGTTTACAGAATTTCTACAGTTGCTGCTCTTGGGAGAGCAGCCAGGAACTCCACCATCAAAACAGATCATCTGTCTAAAGATGGCAAGACATGCGGACCCCTGAGGGTGCATTGGATAATAGCAGTAATATCAGTAACAACAGAGAGAAATGCCCTGCAGGGAAAAACCTGACTGCAGAACTTGGCATATTGCTCTTACCCCGCAGCTCAGCGAGGATGTCTGTGAGACTGCCGGTGCTCAGCAGCCGAGGGAAGAGCCATCTCCACCAGCTGATTGGGGGAAAAAGCATAAAAATATTTTCCACATGCAAGCAGCTGTGAATAAACCTGTCAAATATTTACAGGCCTGTCAGGGTATTTGTAATGGAGATCACAGTGTGGCTTTTGAATGTAAAAGCTTCTGCTTGGGAAGACAATCAAGTAAAGTGGATGCTCCAGGTCTATTATTTAGCCCAAGAGCCGACCCAGCAATTGGGTTCTGCTGGCAGAGACTGCTCCGCCCTGGGAGGAACAGATTCCTATTCTAGAAACAAACTCTGTCACATAATGACACGGAGCTTCAGTTTGGAGCGACCTCTGTATTCTTCTTTATAGTCTACCTAATTGATTTACTTTGTGAAAGAAAAAGGGAAAAAAGCTGGAGTCAGGTGTGGGATAAACAAGGCACACAATAAGAACCTGCACAAAGTGCAAAGCACAGCTACAAGGGAAGCATTTCTCTTAGCCCAGGATAATTTCCCTTAGCCCCGTATAGGGGGTTAATTACTGAAGCAGTAGGGTAGGAAAAATCAAAGAATGGCTGAGAGGAAGCCTGTGCTGTTTCCCCACCATTCCCAAGCCAGGGACACAGCTACATGTGGCACATCTAAACAAGGAGTCTCGGGACTTTCCAGCATCCTGACACTGCCACATCTGGTGCCAATCCTTCCACCCTACCTTTGGAATGCCTGCGTGGGGGCAGAATGAGGTTGGTGCTTGCAGCGACACAGGGCTCAGGCTAAAACCAAAGTCACCATGTGAGAACTTACGGTGCTGGCTGGAGGGAGATCCCATATAGAAATGTATATCCCATATAGAAATGTATGCATTCCATGCAGCTACATGTCTTTTTTCTTTATCCGTCTGATTCTTACCAACTCCCCCGTCTCAGTGCTCACTGGAGGAACGACTTCCCAGCCAGTCGGACTGCTCTCCATCCCTGCTCCGACTGCTTGTGCCGCAAAAGCATACGAAACATTAAACCCCAGCCTCCTACTTTATAAAAACCAAACAATTAAAAAAACCCAGCCACCACAACCCCAAAACAAAACAGAAAAAACACGGAGTGGTGTTTTCTGCCCAGAGAAGCTGAATAAAAAGGAAAAATGGTATCAAGAGCTACTCTTTTAAGATAGCCACTGTGGTGAAGCACTATGGTGTTTTAGAAGCCACAGTCATGGCACTAATTTGCAGTCTCTAGATTCGATGGTCACCCAGAAAACCAACATATTTCCCAGTCTGGAAACAACAGCTGAAGATCTTTTCTTTTTTTAAACCAGGTTCAGTACAGAGAGAGTATTTTTTCTCAAGTACTTGAACTACTGTGAAATACAGTTATATTTGTATCTCAGTCCAATCTCCTCATAGAAAATCCTGATTTTCAAACGAGACAAACAAAATGAAACAACAGGCACCAGAAGCACAAGTCTGAAAATAAGTTAGAAGCTAAACCAAGGAGCCTTATGCAAAAAGGTCTCCTGTCAGCACTAGAGGACATATAAAAATGACACATTAGTAATATTGGAATATTGAAATGCCATATGTAGCCTATTCAAGAGCAAGTGAACCTGTATATCCTCGATAAAACAACAAAATATAAAGTTAACTGCATTGCAAAAATGTCCCTTATTACTTTAATGTACTAGTATATTGCTTAATGAAAGTTCTTAATTGTAATACAATTAATTACATACACAGAGTCCCCAATTACATTTTCCAATAAGACACTGGCTTTGGTACAGGTCTAAAGGCACTAAACCAATTTTAATATATTAAGACCAATTTCCCTTGAATACTAATTACTATCTAATGATAAAATGAGAAAGAAGAACTTTCCAGAAGTAAGATAGTAAGAATAAAACTAAATTAGCCATGAACAGTTTGCTACTACACATAAAAGCATTTCACATTACGAAGTGCAGGCTTTTAGTCCAAAGATAAATCTTCATGCGAGTTAAAAAGTTCTGCTTACTGGAAACAGTTTATTACTTTGAATGCTATTAGTAAAACTTGGCTAGATAAGGGATTTTTCTCCGTATGTATTTCTTAATAATGGAAAGTTTTCTGTTTCATTTAATACCCTGAAATATAAACTTTGTATTTGCCCAAAGGAAACTGGCAACTATTTTACTAGCAGATGTTTGGCATCACACATATATATACGTTTATAAATGAATATGAGACTACAAAGAGTACATTTACAAATAATAGCTGTTGTAACAGAGCTTTTCCTGACTGGCATATCTCAGCTAGAAGTATTTCAAATAAAAACAAAATGCACAAAATGAGTATTTCATTTTGATGTTAGGATTTTCAAGCTTTATTTTATTAATAGTGCACAACTGTCAATATTTCTATTCTAATGCCGTGCCAAAAGATAGCTCCTTAAGCACTGCAAAATCCAATTTCTGATTGTGTACTGGAGGAACCAGGCTATGTACAGCACATGAATTATGACTGATCTTATATACTGTATTGTCCTTGAACATCTATATGTGCAGAGAGTTAACTGCATGGGTGTTTCACATATGTCCCTAAGCAGGGACAATAGAAGATCGCTCAAAATTCACCCATATTTTGGGAAAGAAACTATAAACAGAAGAATTCTCCTGCATTCCTTATCAATTCAGAAAACAGTAACAGCGCAGCAGAAAACAGACAGAATTCATGTAAGCATTTATTATTTTGCCTAGATTACTGTCAGCCTTGAACAAACTAAAACAGTGACTTGCTCTTGAACTCTACAGAGTCAAAGTGCTTGTTTTGCCTTCGCATTTCCATGTTTCAGGCACTGGCTGACAAACACAAGACCCATGAACAGGACAAAAAGCCACCCCCTACCAGTGTGATGCTATTGCCTTTCAGGGGAGGGGAAAAGTGTTCCCTTCACATTATGACCGACAATTATTTTGAGGCAAGGCCTCTGAGGCTCTGCTGGAGCTTTTGCTACTGATGCAGAATAGACCAATGCCTCCTCCTAAAACACTTCGAAACTTACAACAGATTTCCTATTAAAGTAACAGCGCAGCCTGAGCCTAGTCACTTATGAGAGCTAAGAGCATAAGCAGATAAGAGTTACAAGCCACAGATGATGAAAATATGTTAAAAATGTAGTATATACACTTTTAACTGAAGTGCCTGGATAAAAAAATTGCTTTTTAAAAATCAAAATGTGCAAAACCAATGGAAGTATGACCTGTGTGCATCTTACTATGGATTAAAAATCAACACAAAAATCATAGGTGGGATGCAGGTGTTAGGGAATCTTGGCTTGTGGAAGACTGCAATTTGACTAGTGAGGTTAAAATTGCTCCATTTCCTCATGCACAGCACCCCTGCCACCTTCTGCCTCATTCTCTCCTACAGTTTCTTAGAACCATTTTATGAAGAAATGAACCAGGAGCATCAGGAATACTTTGGGAGCAAGTCCCACTCTATGGAGAACGGCAGCCAAAACTGTGAGTGCTTAATCCAAGCTCTAGCACTGATGTCCAGCTGGAATGCTTGTGGCAGCCGAGTTTCACCTCTGCTAGTCCTTAAATGGGAGTAGAGTCTACTGCTTGCCATCGGAATTAGGAGGTACTTTGGGGATGCTTTGCTGTCATACTAAGATAAAATATGAAACGCTGTAGCCAAAAAGCATAAATGGAATGGCCTAATCTTTGTAAAGAAAGGAAAAACTCTTCTACTACTTCAAAACAGGCTTTTACTATGCCTGCTTGCAGCAAACACTTGGAGCATGGTCCTGGCTGAGAGCATGAGCACTACTGGTTTCCTCATTAGTACAATCAACATTTTTACAGCTGAATTAAAATGGAATAAAAAACCCCAACCCCACAAGTGAGAGCATGACTGTTGGAAAGAATGAGGGACAGACCAAAATGCTATGGAGGACAAACACAAATCAAAGTTAAAGGTTTGGGTTTTTAAAGTTTCATACAGTTCCTTGTAAAGAAACAAATCAGGAAATAATATTAGGATCATTAAAACAGTAATAGAATAAAAATATTTGAGCATAGCTGGGGAGAAGATTATTTGCCTCACACTTAAAAGATCATCAAACTGCTCTAGTTATATCTGCATGGTTAATTTCTTTAAATTCTATTAGAAAATGAAAAAATCTGTGTCTCTAACAGCCATATCACCATGGCAAAATACACTGCAGAATGGTCACTTTATTCACTGAGCAATGCCTGCAACAGAAAGTGTTTCATATTTCCAGTGTTTTTCGGGTTGGTCATAACTTTACAGAGCAGAATTTAACAGAGAACGATTAATCATGAAGTGATAAACAAGATGCAGACTATTTACTAGAAGGTATGAAATCCATCATTTCCCTCTGGAATATTGTTTTGGCACAACTGAGAAGTGCCTCAGGAAAGAGAGTCTCGTCAAAACTTACTTGCCCAGACAGTACAGCGTGTATTCCAAAATACATAACTTATGTGAGTTTAAGCAATTTACAAGAGCAAAAGTGAAAAGGGGAAACATACTGTTCTCCCGGACAAGGCAGAATTCCAAAGTGCTCTGGCTCTCCAAGGTACAGTCTAAATCTACTGGGACATTAGGTTCACTCTGCTTCTCCAGCCGATACTGAGGACCTGAAACATAAAGTAACTTGTAAAATCATCTGTTTTCTAACAAAGTGATGGCTTATCACGTTCAACTAACATGAGGTTACTTGTAGCCTAGAGTAAGGCAGGTAGATGTTTATGTTTCAAAGCTCTTTGCCGAAGAGAAGGGCCCTGTCGTCAAAAGATGGTGTGCAAAGAAACAGCATACTCCAGTCATCTTCAGCTGTCTACCAGCACTACCTGACAAACTCCTGTCCAACATTCCTGCATTATTCCTCCATCCGATGAGCCTGAATTAAATACCCTGTCTGTGCTGCAAGAGAGGGGTATTGCCTGTTGTGAAAAATACCTACTCAAACCTTGGTGTGTATCTATGTTGTAGTAACTGGGTACCTTTCCTGACGTGAACAAGCACAGTCTGAAGGCGGGCGGCTGTGAATGTGATCCTGGCTGCTGTTTGCTGGGGGAAGGAGCCCTGTCCTGTGCAGCCCCAGGGCTGCAGCACACTGCAGTCGAGCCCCATGAGCTGCAGCTGGCCCAGATGGGTGCTACCCCACGTACCCAAGCCCATTCCTCTTCCAGCTTGGGACTACAGCCTGCTTCTGGAGGGTGGGCTCAACCCAACCTACACTCACACTTGGAAAGCCAAGGAAAGCCCAGCTGCAGCCTTAGTGGTGCATGCACAGAGCATCAAGAAACAGCTGAGAAGGAAAGCAGCCCTGCTTTTATGAATTGCATTTTGTCATGAAAACAAGCTCCATGACACCCAGTTTGGCTATTTCTATCTCTGCCAATGGCGCATTTCTTGGAATGGTGCATTTCTTGTGAAGCATGGGGTAAGGATTTCCTCACACTTCAGCAGCCATCAGCACTGCCTTCCAGGCTGACTAGAGACAGGGAGTTTGGCATCACCCAGCAGCTCAATGGCTGCATGGAGCAGAAAGGGTCATCGAGAGATAGGTTTTACCTTTTTGCAGAGATCTGTACACTGTTAACACTGAACTGCATCAAACTTAAGCCTGTGCAGATGCTATTACTTCCAGTGAATTATTTTCATATACATCACGTTTAAACGTAAATCTTAGAAGATTCAGGTGCCAACTTCCTTCTTCTCAAACCAAATCACCAAAGGACAGACGATACTGCTTAAAAACCTGCTTTCCAACTACATTAATGGATCCAACTACATCAACAGATCTCTACTGCTGCTCACACCCAAGAGCTAAGCATGCACAAAGTTCTCAGCTGGGTAATTTCTGTGTAATTTCGTAAAATAATGCTAAACAGATACCTGAAAAAAGTTGAAGTGATGCAAAGCACCTTTAACCAGGTCTTAATGTAACAAAACCCCTCTAACTGAAATAACGAAATCTATTCCCTCTTTATCAGTACTTAAACTATTTCTGAATGTTTCCTGACTTTGAATTATGATAGTATATGATGAAATATTTAAAACATATAAAAAAATTCCGTATTTTAGCCTCAGATGGCATGCCTAAGAAATGGAATTTGTTAGCCAATTAATTTTAAATTTACTACAGCAGAATTTCAATTACAGCTCCTCATTTTGTCTCCCCAGAAGCCGTGTGAAGCGCTCGCTGCACAGCCCAAGCACGTTCTGCTCCTCAAGTGGAGTATTACTTCTCGGTAAAATGGAGCTCCCTTATTCCTGGTGACACTCAGAGCACATCCAGAGCCAGGCTATTTACAGGTCAGAGGAGGAAAGCACGACTGCTCCCTCCCTGCCCCAGCAACTGCACGTGTAGCCGGTTGAAGCATTTACAGAACAAACCAAGCTCAAGAAAGAGAAGTCTCACGCCAGCACAAACAGAAAGGCAAATGCACACAACATCATCCTTTCTCCTCTCCCAGCTACTGGAAATGTGATTACAAATTTAAACTAAATTAAATAAACAGAGGCCTGGCTTGTTAGGCAGAAGCAAAATATACTGAATTGAAACAGATATCAAAGTGGTAAATCAATTTGTGTTTAAAAACTGGTGTAGTTTGAAAACAGGATCAGTGACAGCAAAACCTGCTTGCTTTGTCCATTTGTAAGCCGAGGTTCCCAAACCACAGCCAAATGCTGAACGGTACCCAGCAATGACAAAGGCAGCAGAACTGTTGGTTCCACCTGAATGTCTGTATTATTGGTGCTTCGTACCAAACCCCTAATTCCAAGCGCTCCTACCACAGATGGAAATCACCAAGATCTGCTGACGCCAGCGCCCATCACTGTGTCCCAGGTCCCTGGTTCTTTATTACAGCCTCTCTCCCATTTTCACCCTAAAACCATTTACAATCAGAGCAGAGGAAGAAGTGAAGCTGGCCCCTCTTGGAACTCTAGACCTCTCCAGGTGCCCTCTCAGCTGGACACACCCAGAATATGCCCGTGATGAGCCAAGAGGTCCATTCCATAAAACACACTTTTAAGCATGATACTTTCACCTATCCCAGTAAATCATTTCCTCTCATTCACACAGTGCTGTGTGAGAGCTGCTGCAGGGGGCTGGCACCAAACCACATGCTGTGCTCTCAGCACAGAGAGGTGGGGCAAAAGGACAGACATCAATGCCTTAAAATCATCACAGAATCATATGCATATGATGATAAGGGGACAAGGTTAAAAGCAGGAGCTTGGCAGCAGTTTGCAGTCCCTCTGTGCGGATCCGATTCCACCAGCTGGGTCAACTCGAAGAACAACATCACTCAGCCCACAAACAATCCTCACACCTCTGAACAAGCTTCTTGCCACCCTGCAGAGAGCCACTGGTGATGATATCCCTCAACACCACCAAGCCAATGTCAAAGGATGATCTTTACCTGGAGCAACTTGAGAATTCTGTGAGCAGGTAAATTGTTTTATCCAGTCTGTGTAAAGACTGTATTAACTGTCTGCTAATAAAGGAATGACACAGAGCTACAGATAGAAACCAAGGCAACCTTCCACATGAGGAACTCCTTTAAAACTGAAAATACCATGGAATTCTTATATATATATATATATATGTAATATATCTATGACAGGGATTTGCAAATAAGGGTTTTAATAAGTAATTTTTCAAGAAGGATGAAGTTGAGACTTTATATATAAATAAATATATAGAGTATCTAGTCTTAAATAATGTATTACTATCTGTACACGTTTATATGACCTCTGCTTCACAACAGATGAAAAATGTTAGTCTGATTCTGCAGAAGACGTTTACTTCTCTCACAAGTTCAAGTGATGTCACTGTAGTAGAAATACTAGGTAGTGTAATGGTCTCCTAACAGAATACTGCTCTTGGAATTTCTACAAAATTCCAAACGCTAATACCAAACCTGGATTTTATGGATTTCTGTAATCTGATGCAAATGCTCTGTGCAGCTGTAATATAAAACTTCAAAATCCTGGTAGAGTTGGTCCTGGCCCGCGACCCAGAGCTCTCTCACTGACAGCAGGGACCACAACTTGAGCACGTCCCACATCCAACAGCACTGACCTGGGGCTGCAGCCCAGCGCTCCCACAAAGCGCTGCTTGCAGGAGCAAAGGGGCAGGGTAAATCATGTGCATTGTGTCCCCCCATGACGCTGGGAGCAAGTACATTAAATTGGAAGTTACCAGGGAGAAAAATGCAGAAGACAAAGCTAATGAATACAAACCCCTCTTCTAGTTCTGCAATTTTGTCACAAATACTTGGAAAGAGAAAAACTGTTGCTGGGTTACAGCAAGCTGGGCTGGAGAGACACGTGTTTGTGTGGCTGGAGAGGAAGGAGGGAACCAAAGCAGCCCTCTGAAATGAGCCACAAAATGGTGAATGAGAAGGGGCTATACCTTCAAGCAAACCCTTTTTGTTCAAAAACTAGCAGAAACTGTTCAGAGTCCCATAGACAGCATGAGATCTGTCCCTTTCCCCACCAGACCTGCTGGCCTGATGCATTAGGTCTTCTCCACTCTTGGGCCACGCTGCTGGTTAAAGTGCCCTGCAGGCAGCAGCGAGAGTCTAGATGACACACTGCAAATACTACCAGCAACAGCAATTCCCTTCTTGACTTGCTTTGGTGACTGCCATACCAGCAGCTGTGGAGGAATGGGGTTAGCATGGAGGGACAAACAGAGCTGCTCACTTCCAGGGCCCTGCTCAGCATCTCACACCTCGCCTGTGGAGCTTAAGACACATCCCTTCTGCTACAATGCCCCTTTAACCAATTACACCATGGTTCTGCCTATAGATACCCATCTACTCCATTATTTCAAGATACCCCTTTGAACAGAAGAAGGTTTCTCAGGGCCTAAAAAACAAACAAGGAAGGAGCCCCCAGTGCCACCTCCACAACTTCCCAACCCACACAAGGCAAAGGTGTCCTGGGAAGAATCCCACCGCATAATGAAATTAAGCAGCTCTCTTACAAAAGGCAAATGGCCATCCACATAACAACAAACCAATTCTGTTGCCATTTAAGCTGCAAAGCCTTCAGAATGGGGTTTTGAAAGCATGACCCGTCAGTTCTAATTTTTAAAACTTATCCTTTCAGTCAAGACTAGAAAAAGGCCCATTCCAACTTTTATCTTCACTACAAAGTGCTGTTATCTTGGGCTGATGTCAGGAGCTCTCTCTCTCTTTCTGCTGACAAGCAGAGACGAGAGAGATAAGATTGGGAACGAATCTCACTTCTCTGAGTAAATAAATAATCAATACTCATCTAAATGTAAATGAGAAAGTATCCCCCTCTGATAACAGGGCTCTTATCAAACAGCCAATTTTCTGCAGACATTTGGCCTCAACCAAATCACCATCATTCAGCCCCAGCCTAATGGCTAAAAATCGTAACTAAATTGAACCGATCACCAGAGATCAACTAAGTTCAGCCATGGCTACTACAGGTTCAAATGTTTGGAATGCAATTTTTCCCCCATTAACTTTCAATAGCAATGAAGAATACCACGGTCAGGGGTTGAATCTGCACAATAAACAAACACCAACACTTAGAAAGAGAATGAGGCTTTAAACAAAACCCACCTCCATCTCCAAACTAGTTAATAGGGTAAAATAAGGATTGTAGGAAGATTTACTTCAATATTTAATGTTCGTTGAATTGTCAACCTAAGCTAAAAAGACCAATAAAAGCAAAAAGAAACCCAAATGGCTTAGAACAGAGCCTATATTTTACAGCATTAGTTTCTGCAACAAAACACATTGCAACATCCTACTTATCCCTTGTCTTTACCTCCCTCTCAAGAGCTCCTACAATTCTCACTAAAGCTCCGGTTCCAGGTATGCTCTATCAGCTCTTTCTGCTCCCTTTATGGCCCATACATTTGTTCAAAACACTTTCAAGTTTCTAATATCCTTAACACTGACCCCCCAAATTTATTGCACCAGGTGAGAAAAAGCCATCCCTTTTGTTTCAAGCCACTGATTTTGGGACATGCAGCTCTTGTCTTAGGAACAACTATGACAAACCCCTCCCTATTTAGTCTCTACCACACGCACCTCATAGACCCTCTTGCACCCAGTCATATCTTTTCCAAACTAGAAAAGATCTTCTCTTCTTAGCACCTACTCCTCATTTTGTGTCTGTTCCATTTTCATGCTCATCTATTTCTGTATCTTTTTACTTCTATATTATCCGTTTTAAGATAAAATACAACAGTTACAATGTGGGCACACCATGATGTATGGACTGGCAGAGTTATGCTTTCTGTTTTGTTCTCTGCTCCTTTCCTAATTTCTGATGTTCAATTTGTCTTTCTGACTGTTCCTAAGCAGTGAGCTGAAGTGTTCAGAGAACTACCCGTGACGATTCCAGGATACTTTTCTTGACTGATGGAAGGTAATTAGAGCCCATCATTGTATACATATAGTTACGGTTGCTTTTCACCAGGTATATTATTTTGCACTCATTGACACTGAATTCCCTCTCTCATTTTATTGTCCTGTCACTCAGCATCGTGAGATACCTCTGCAGTGCTTCACAGACAGCTTTTATTTGCACTATTCTTACTTCTTTTGTATCAACAGCACGTTTTGTCACATCAGCATTCACATCCTTTTCCATGCCCCACATTAAGAGAACAATGCAGGTTCTACCAGTTCCACTGGAACTCCACCAGTAACCTAGTTACTAATAACGGAGGGCCATTATTCCTATTCTTTGTTTCCTGTCTTTTAATCAATTATTAATCTATGTGAGGATCCTCCTTCTCATCCTGTGACAGCTTAATTGCTTCATGAGCCTTTGTCAAATCTTTTTTGGAAATCTAAGCATGCTGTATAAAACACATCATCCGTATTCAGATGGTCTCTGACTTCCTCAAAGACTGCTCATCGGTTTCCACGGCACAACCTGCTCTGCAAAAGCTATGCCCATTTTCTTCCTCAATATATTGCATCTGTCTGCATGTCATCTATTAATTCTGCTCTTTGCTGCAATTTCATTTTACAGTTTGCCTGGTAAGGAAGGCAAGGTATACTGGTCTCTCCTTCAACAAACTCCTGCCACCATCCACATCTGAGAGAGCAGCAGATACAAGCAACATGTTACACATCACAGTTAAGAGTACAGCATCTTCGTGTCAGACCTCGACCAGATCTCTCAGTGACTACTGTCTGCTCATGGTGGTTTGTGCTGTTTGTGGATTAGTTTTTCTGGCACAGCTCCTCAGACAACTCTCTGCAGAAACGCTCTGGCACAAAGAACATCTCCAGCCTCCAAACGCCAGAGCTGCTGATGCCCACAGCAGGAAGGGGCATACACCCACCGTATTTCAGCTTGACACCACAACTCATCTCTTTTATAGCACAAGACAACTTGTCCCTAGTGAGCCAGCAAACACTATGCCAGGAGCCATGAGACCACCTGAATGTCTGTTGAGGTGAAGGATGTGATATTCTGTCTCATCTTCCAAAAGATAAGCACGTGCAAGAGCCAGTGTCACTGTGTGGGGACGAGCAGTGCAGGCACAGCACAGTGACGAGGGGCACTTTCCTGTGTGTACAGCTGTAATTCCAAAATAACACATGAAAAATCAGAATTTATAAAGACAGTTAGTCAGTCCTTGCCTAATAGCCAACGCAGTAGATGCCAGGCAGACAGTAAATAAGCAAAGTGAACATGAGCTACGTTTCAGGCTCTATCCATGCACAGAAATAAGACAGGAAAGTAGTCAAAAGAAAATAGCTGATAAACATTTAATGGTGATGTCTGTGGTGCCTTCCTATTTCAAGTTTCTCCTTTCACAAGGATACGTGATTTATTGCCTCACTGCTCCAACCCTAGGTTTTGAAAGTGTGATTTCTTTTGAGTTTAAACTATATTTATATTTATTTTTTTGTTATCACTTTTTTATTATTGCCATAGAAAATATTTGCTGGAAATATGTTGCAGCTATTACAAGGTCATAAAAAAGAGGAGGTTTATGTATTTCTATCATTTCAAATAGTCTGTCAGAAAGTATCAGTCGCGCTAAGTGTAAGACTACTGGATTCCAGCTTTCCCTCCGCCAGCACATGGGCAGCATATGGAAGAACTAAAATAGCTCAGCAGCATGAATGCTTGTTGGGAGCTGGCTGGGAGCAGGCAAACTGTGGCACCACACCATCCCCAGGAGGTCCTCCTGGGTGCAGCCTGCCTATGAGGGCCATGGGTGTAGACCAGGTTTCCCGTAAGTGCTAGACACTGACCCTGGGCCAGAGAAGGAATACCAGGCAGAAACAAAGAGGACTGAAGGAGAGGGATCGATACACTGCAGAGAGTACAGAAACTGGGAACTGGGAAAGGCCTCAGGTCTCTTTCCATAGGATTTTTCTTTGAACATGACAGAAGGGGCAAGGATTCTATTGTGTGCTTGGCAATGACAATAAAACAACAGAAAATATGTAAACAGTTTGAGAGGAAATAGCTGTAAAGCCAGAATGTTTACATCTCAAATCCTACTGCTCTGAGGACATCTTAAATCTGTTTATCCGTTAAAAATCCCCAAAGCCCCTCAACACCTCTGAAGTGGAATAAAGATTTTATCATTACAAATGCAAATAGTGGTTAATAAATAAAGATATTGAAATAGTGAAAACAAAACTTTTAATGTTGTTCACAAGCAAGAGACTTTTTTTTTAGTCCAATCTGTTTTTCCTTAACTTGCACTGTTGTGACATTACTGAATTTTACACACAGTTATCTGCTGCTCTCTGCAGAAATACAGATGGTTTTTGTAGAAATAAACAGTCATTTATATGAAACAATTGTAAAATAGTTTATGGAAACCAGTGGTGTAATGCATTCAAATAAATGCCAGGACCGGCTGATGGAGAGCCAAGGTGTTAAATCACACTGCTTAAGAATTCAGCTGTGGGAAACAGATAGTAAATCCAGAGTGACAGAATTTCCAGTGATGGCAAAGGTTTCTGACATCTAGTCCAGTACACAAAAACTACAGCAGTTCAAACCCATTTTACTTAACACCACCTTGACAGCCAGTGAAATTAAAGAATTTAGTCAAAAGCCCCTTAAAAAGAAACAAACACTTCATTTATATATTGCTTTTTTGTAGTACAGAAAACATGCAGCTTGACTAGCAGCAAACCAGTCTTTGCAGAATACTAACAGAAGTGCTTTATTTAATTGCTGCTTTAGAGTCCTATTCTTTTTGCCTAAATAAAGCTGAAAGGATAAAGAAATCATCATGTTTGATCTATAATATGAGGTACCTATAGCAGAAATACAATATACAGGTTTGTTGGGTTTTTTGATCACAAATTTAGGGGACCATGTCAGGGCAGGCAGCTGCATGAGGTACGGGCATAGCAGCACACATTATACCTGATGCACCCTGAGTCCTCCCCACGCTCAAGAGGTGGCACCAGTGTGAACATCCTGCAGCCCAAGCTAGGCTGGTTATTTGTGATGCAGATTAATGTGAGGGCTCTGCCTTACTGACTTGGATTATGAAGTGAGAAAGCACTTTCCCCTGGTCACAGACGTGTGAGTGATAATCTTGGGGCAACACAACAGCCTTGGTGGGTGCATTTCAAACACTAGCAGGAAGGAGATGGTCCCATGAAGGGACTTGGGGTATCAGCATCATCTTTGTCCATCAGAGTGGGTAAAATAAACAAAAAAGTCTCTATCATCCAAACACTGAACTGCAGAATGTAAAATGTCACATAAATTACAGCTTTATTACCAATCCAGAAGAACCAGTAAACGTATGATTTCAATATCAACATATATCTCTAAAATAGACTCAGTTCAATATTTCACTTTCATTTCAGAGGCCAGGCACAAAAAATTTTCCTCACCCACTCGGGCTGATGTCCAGAATCCCATCAGCCCAAACACACATGACTAACGAGCTATTTCTATCCTGACAAACTATTCACAAACTTTATTCCTGTTGAGCTCTTCCACGTACGCCAACAACCCCATCCCCTCGTCACATCAGTGTCTGCTCAGCATCAGCAGGCTGGTGAGAAAGGGCTTGCTGAAATAAATTATTACGGCTGCAAAACAGAGATGGAGTTTGTAGGCAGAAGGAAATCATTTTGAGCAGCCTCTATCACACCCCCTACAGCACAGAGGAGCTCGCCCTGTGCCACACCAACCCTGCTGAGGAAAAACTGCTACAAGAATAACAAGCAAGCAACCCTTCCTCATTCCCTAAGAGACATCGTGGCAAGGGAGCAAGCGAGTATCAGACCCAAACACAACTCCTGGCATGTGAAGGCAGAGAGTGCTGAGCCCAAAGGGTATGGAAAGGCACAACCTGGTAGAGGTGAGCCCCTCCGAGGACAGCCAGCTCCTCACCATGCCTGGCATGGGACTGGCCAACCAGGGAGAAATCTGGGACAAGCGGGGCTACGCATTTCACTGACACCTTTGTTACTACATTGCCTCTTTGGTGAAGGGGGCACAGCAAGCAGTAGAGTCTTGACCAAACACCTGCAAATATTGATGATGTTCTTTACTTAAATCCTGCTAATATAAACAGCTTAATGCAAGGAAAACCAGGATTTCTGAAGCATCTCCAGGTAAAGCCGCTCAGTAATTGGGGGTGCAAGACTCTGCAGGGATGCTATAATTACCCAAAACAAAGCACTGAAAGCCAGAGAAACTCAAAACTACCATTACGCAGAAAAGCATGCGTGTAAACACAAGGAAATACAAATTAATTGGCTTTTCACTGTCACAGATGCTGGGGCTTCCATCTCTTTAAGAGTCAGAGCAAACATATGCATCGCCTACTCTAACATATTTACTTTAAAAATTAAACTCCTCAGTTATCGTCATGCAATGACAGTATCAAACTTTAATGGCAGTTTATTTTAAGTGTGGTTCATCTCTGAAAAATGCTTTAATCACAGGGCTGTGGTTTTACATAGTTTCTTTTATATTCCTAATTCTCTGGTTTTATATATGTAACGAATACATATAAATGTAATACAAACATAGACATACCCCCCTCTTTCCAGCCATTGCTTTTTGTCCTATTCCTCTGCCTACCAGTGCAGATGAGGAAGCAAAACTCCAAGTGAGACCTACAGCTCCTCCTGCAGCAAGAGCGGCTACCACGAATCAGAAGGCCTTTGAGTGAACGGGTCCTGCCTGGCCTGAACACCCACAGCCCTTCAGTTCCTCCTCTCCTCCACTTTCCAACATCCTGATAACCCCCACCATAAACTGGGAGAGCAGCATCATGCAAAAGATGCCCAGAATTAGCACTTTGCCCCATGCTTTGTGTTCTCCTGCCACATGCAAGCACCCACTTGGAAAGGAGAACCACCACCCATGCTCCAAAGGGTGGCTGCAGCTCTGGGACACTCTGCTCTGAGCCGAGAGCACAGGCTCATCGCAGGGCCGCTTAGGAACCCCCTGCAGCCAGGCACTGGGGTCTTAATCTTCTGATGAAAGAAAAACATTAATTGATGGAGAATAATAAGAAAATTCTTCATTAGTGCCAACAGTAATCTCAAGGCTAGTAACTCATAAGAGTCCCAGGAGTTTAATCTATTTAGGAACTTACAAGAGCTATATTCTGTTTTGGGGATTACCACAGAATCCCGGAATACCAGGCTGGAAGGGACCTCGAGGATCATCTGGTTCAACTTTTCTATGCAAAGCATGACCTAGACTAGATGGCCCAGCACTTTGCCCAGACAAATCTTAAAAGTGTCCAATGTTGGGGAATCCACCACTTCCCTGGGGAGATTACTCCAATGGCTGATTGTTCTCATTGTGGAAAGCTTTCCTCACTTTCAGTTGGGATCTCCCCAGGAGTAACTGTAACGACAGGATTATTAGGGATATTTAAAAAAGTCACTGCATTACACTTCTTTAAAGACCTAATTTTCAATAATTTTGATGTTAAAATGGAGATTTGTACATGATAGGAAGCAGATTCTGGGTTGGAATTCTAAGGTCTAGTTTCAGGAGAGCCTTCAGCAACAGAGACCGCGGGCAGATTCACTTAGGACTACGCAGTGGGCCACAGAAGTGTATTTGCCTTCGATCTGAATATGACCTGCTCTGCAGAGGAAGCAAATTTGTGTGTTATAAACGTCCCTATCCTGCCTCATCACTGCCATCCTTCCCTGCCTGCAGCCACTGCTGCACTCCCAGTGCTGCCACCCCAACCCGCTCTCTGGCCACGGGGACGTGGAGCCGTCGTGCCCCTTCCCGGCGCTTTGGGGACGCCAGCCCTCCTTAGTGTCTGCGGGAGACAGGAGCAAGACAAATGAAATCCGGCACCAGAACATCAAGACCAAGTATTTACAAACATATCTGCTGAGATACTCCAGGAATAGGAAAATTGTGGGACAGGTTTAAACGAAAACCGTCAGCGTTGCAGCATCCGCGTGATTTCCCGTGGGCCTGGCGGGGTGCTTGACAGTAAGTGGTTTTTCACTCAAGTAGCGTCTTTGCAGTGCTGTTTTTGCTTTTGTCCTGGGTAAGTTTTGGATAAAATGTGTTTATAAACAGTTTCAGAAAGCATGTTTAAGAAATTTGAAGTTAAAAGTGGTGCTGAGACTGTTAATGTTAGAAAGTGAATTTCCAAACAAAACTCAGATCTCTGTTCCCTGGTTGCTTTCCGAATGGAAGATGAGCCTCATGCAGCTCTCCTTTATTTTGAGCTTCTGTTCTTTAAGTTCTGAAGAATAACTTAACAGCTTTGTGTGAACAAATCCAAAACTCAGGAATAATAAACCACTATGAAACATGCTTTTGTAATAGATTCTGCTCTGCATTACCTGGTGGAGGAATAGATTATTTTAACTGGCCTGTGCAGCTTTGATTCTGTTGTAGCGACTAAAATATGATATGGAGACTTATTTTTAGGTCCTATTCCTGTTTCTTGAATTTCTCCCTCTCCTTATTATTCAGCTTCCTGTGGCAGTGAGATAATACACTTATCCAGACTAGTAAGATTATTTTAGACTATTTTTGGTCACTTTACACATTTTAAAGAATGCAAAAAGCACTAGTTGACAGCTGTTAGGGACTTGAATGTTATTGTAAAGCAGCTGTTTTCATTTACAGGAAAAGTATTAGTCTTTCTCCAAGCTGAACAGAATACTAAGTTAATAACTCACTCTAACCTATGGAAAATACAGGTCATGTCTGAGAAATGTTGGCAGAAGGTATTGTTTATAACAATTAAACTTGTATAGCATTTTGTTCTTAAAAGGACTGAGTGTTTCTGGTTCAGGGATGTTTGCAGTTTGAAGCAGCTATTAAATAATCATCAGTAGCATGTTCACCCTGCAAAGAATTTCTCCTTAAAATCAGACAAGATGAACCAGACAAGGCTTCTCTGTTCACAAGAAATTTCAAATGAAGAGAGGCTGACATGGACCAGAAACAGGCAGGATCATTCTAACATTTCAGCATTTTACACTGTTTAGTTTTGTCTCTAATTTCCTTCAAAGAACATTCGGTTTTCATATACTGGCATCAATGCCTAATTTGTTTGAAAACAAAGCCTCTGTACACATTCCCTCTGCATTCTTATTTACTTTACATTAGTATTTATAGTCAGTTCAGTCAAGCTCTGGAGGAAAAGGCAATTGGCATCCCAGAGAATGTATCTGTTGAAAAGCAAAAGGAAAGAGATAGCTCAAAGGCGAGGAAGATAACTTTCAAGTGTATATGTAGTTCCTGCACAAATTTGATTTGAGAATCACCATGGCATCAAGATACACAAAGTATCAAGAATGAAGTCATCATCTTTCTTATGTTCTTAACATTGTAAGCCATGCAAACATATTTTATAGAAAACATTGAATGCAGGCTTTAGTGCAGATATAAAAAGCCTGATAAGATCAACTTGCCTGCTGCACGTTATGGGATGCTGTCAGACCCAGGCTCAGCCATGCTGCGGTGTCTGAACATAAGGCACTCTGCATTTTGTCTTGGAAAAAATGTGTTTCTCTCAGTCCAACTGAAAGCCTTCCTAAAAAGTAGGATTTAAAATGTGCATCTACCATAACCTAAACTCCTAGGCTCACTGAGCAACACGTAAGTCTTGCTGAAAGTAAGGCTGGTAGAAATACACACCGGATTGACTGTATAGAAAAATCATTCAGTGGTAAAGCAAATCAAGTTATACTGACAATGGTATTTTACAGTTACACAACATGATCTGTATGACCTACAAAACTTCCTCTGCAAAGCAGAAGCATGGGATTTAAAAGTATGTCTAATATCGACCTTTTTTAGAAGTTAATATTAAGACTCTTACTGATTTCTAGGGAGGAGATTTATACCAAGGACTAAACCACCCAAATCTCACCTTCTGAAAAAGCTTTTCAAGACTCTGTTATTACATCCGTCCAAAATCCAGACCGCACCATGTCTGACATTTTCCCTGATACACTCAGGAAGAACAAGAAGTTCTTATGCTCAGGATTTCAAGCATGTGACTCCCTTTCTGTAGATCTGCCACACTGCAGACCTATTTTATATTTAAACCATCAGCTGCCGGAGTGCTCACACTGTTCCTCAAAGAGATCCTCAAAGATCCTCAAAAAACATCCTCAAAGAGATCTAGACATGGCAAATGTATACAAAGCAATCCTTAAACTATCTGTTTAAGGCTCTCCACAGGCTCTTTATCTGGTATCTCACAGAGATATCAGGCTCTCCACAGGGCCTTTATCCCAGCACCTCAGCACTGTCCGGGCCAACGTGACACACACAGCATGGGCTCTGCAGCACTGAAGCGAGCTTTCAGCTTCCTCCCTTTCCTGCCATGGTCAGGATATTGCCGGATATTGCCCCATCCTTAGTCTCTTTCTCCCCCATTCTGGCTGTTCTGAGGAAACACTCTTGCATGAGACATGTCCCCGAGCCTCCCTCAAGGTGGTCCACTGCTGGATTAGACCAGTGTCCTCTGGGAGCTCATTCCACAACCAGGAGTGTTTCATTTCCAGCTCTCACGTAAAATATGCATGTGCAATACATGCTGCTGAGCACGCAATAGGTTAAACAAATGGATGATAAAGTATTCTACTTAGTTATTTTTCATTACCATAAGAAAACATCAATTACATTTTCTATTTTATGAGTGTACACAAGGGAATCCATTACAATAACAGAGAGGTTATATGACTGTTTCTGCCGTGTCTTTTCCAAGCAAAAAGAAGAGTTAGGTTTTAAAGACAATGAAACCAGCCCAGAGAAAAGGAAGGCACACCAGCATATCTGCATAGACTGTTCCTATCCTGATTTATCCAGCCTGACTCCAACTAATTAAACATCTGCCTTAACAATTTCCTCTGCAGATTTATCTCCTCCAGTATGTAGAACTGACTGGTTGTAACAGGCTTTTCCCTAACTTCTGCCATTCCCATGTACTTCTTCCAGTTGGTTATTTGGGCATGTGGCAAGAGATAATTCCGTATTCCCATGAATCCCCTGCTGCTGCCTGTGGTGGGACAGGTCAACATAATACCTAACTAGAGCTAGGCACAATCAGAATATTGCTTCTTTTGTTTTCATGCTGCTTTTTATGAAGCAAAGGTTTTACCCCACTTCTGACTCCTTCTACTGACCTGTACCTTCCTGCAATGAACAATCTTTGGCTTGAAGTTAAATTACAGTCAAAAGCCTTCATTCAGCTCTAGCCTTTTCAACAAAAGGGATTGTGATATAAGGACACTGATATCTTTTACTGATGTAGTTCACACTACAGTTATGTGAATGCTCGTGCAAGGTCCTGAAACAGGACATGTGGAAACCTGGGCTCTGTGCAACCCTTCATTCAGAGAAACGTCCCGTGTCATTATCAGCCTTGTGCTCCAGGAGGTAGGCAAGGGTTGGTAGCTCAAGGACAGTAATGGCACTTCTAAACAGAAGTCAAAAATGGAAAAGCTGAGGTTTTTGGCTCACAGAGGTGACTGAGGAGTATGGACTCTGGGACCTGCAACCCAACTGCTTGTTGAAAACGTGCTTGTGAACTGCAGACTATTGGCTGGGTAAAATAAGTAGAGAAAACTGCTTCAGTATTTTAGCCCAAGTCATGCTGGAACATACCCTTCCTGACTATACGACAGCAGCTCTCCAATGTCCTCCTCACCCAAAATAGCCAATCAAGGTTTGCATTTTCCTACAAACACGGGACCAATTTGAAAAATGTCACGTAAGTCAGTGGTGAAAACAGGTCAGAAAGCAATTTCTTATACAAGTACCTGAAAACAGCATAAGCTGTAAATGTAATGAATTCATTTGCCCTGTGAAGACTGGTCTGGAGGCACACTGAAAACATGCAGGAAGGTTCACAGGCATTTCTGTTTTATTAAACTACTAAGAAAGCTTTAAATAAACACGTTAAGTCTATTTTTGGTTAGTTCTTTTTAAAAATCAGAACAATCAACTTAAAAGGAAGCACTGCTGAAAGACAAGAAACCCTTCTCCTAAATTATGTCTTATCTTTTATTCAGAACTTTGACATCCTAATCCACTGCTTAATAATGACTCAAACTCCAGTGGTGCAGGACTGTACTGTGCTAATAGTCTGATCTTAAATTCCATTTATCTGTGCATCTCCCAGTGAAAGTAAGAGGCACATCCGCTTCAAACATGAAGAATCTGGTGGTGAATGCAGAGTGATGCCCAAATCTTTTTCCACTCCTGCCCCAGCCTGTCCCTACCCACTGTGGTGGCATCCTGAGTTTTAACCATCCTTTAGCCCAGGCAGCATTTCCATCCACCCTGCTGACGGCAGCAGAAGGGGGCTGGGAAAGGCTGGATTTGGATCCAGAGGGAAGCACAAGCAAGAGGATCCCTCTGTGCAGACAGCTGCGATTTCTGCTGTTCTAAAGATGACAGGCAAGACCCTGCAACCCTCACCCCCCAAAAGTCTGCAATCTGATGAATCACAGTCTGGATAAGGGAAGTAATTGGGAATAAGGGGCGTTTTGCATAAGGGAAGATACTTTTAACTAAAAAAGTTCAATTTGTGATTTACTCATTTAATACATAAATACCTAAACTGAGAAGTCCCTTCACCCATGTGACAGTGTTACATGACAATTTCAATAAAGCATTATGAGTGCTCACCAACATTTAAACAACAACAGTAATAAAATATTTCATTTATGAAATTCAGTAATATGGGAATTTAAGCAGAAACCTTTCATTCTTCTTGCAGTGACTCCAATTCATGAAGCTTATAACTGCGGGTCCTAATTCTGGATGTAGCTGTACACAAGCTTATACTGAAATCTGAAAGCAACACCAGCTATTTCAAGAAATCCAGTTACATGTACAAGAGTAAATATACCTACAAGTAACCAAAATGTTTTTAGCTGTGACTTCTGCTGTGGTTATATTCACAGCAGGGATGACAGTCATAGCTCAAAGAGGTGAGATGTCACATGGATAATCTATGAAAGGTAAATCTGAAGCACGGAATCATAGAGTGGTTTGGAAGGGACCTTAAAGATCATCTAGTTCCAACCTCAAATGATTTCTTATTTAATTAAACCCCCCTAAGATGATATATACATGTTTATGTGCCCTGTTACTACAAAGGTTTCTGAGCAGGAGTCCAAAACAGTAGAAACAAATCAAGTATTAGCTGAAGCAGTAAATGACAGGTCCATTCCATTTCTAAACTACTGAGCAAAAGTAACAAAATAAAAGCAAAAACAAATGTCAAACGGACAAAGAGTAAAACATCCATTACACAAAGGAGGAAAGTAGTTTAAAGACTGAGCTAAGTGAATCTTTTAGCCACCTCCCTTCAGGGAAGGGAAATCTGACCCCAGGAAATAAATAAAAGTCACCCAAAAAAAGTGAACAAAAGAGGTGTTTGAAAAAACCAGAACACCATTCATCGCAGCTAACGACTTGTTCATTATGAGTGATGATGGATAAAGACTTCTCACGCTGAGATGAAATCAAGATTTATATGCATTGTTTCCTCTCCCAACTTGTGGGAAGATCATCATCATTTAATTCTATCTCTGCGGCCAGTGATGGGCATCCAGAGAGCTGGTTATCAAACGGCGCAGTCAGCTGGCAAAAGCCGAAACGTGCAGTTGGCACATCTGGACCGAGCCGCCACAGCCGAGGGTGAACAATGACTCCTGGCCAGTGGCCAAATTGCTGCAGACGCTGGCGGGTCTCATCCTTTTTTTTTCCCCCCCCCCCCCCCTCCTTCCCCCCCCCCTTTTTTTTTTACGAGAATCAGATTTTCATTGCTTCATTCAATTGCTCTCCTCTGCCATTTTTTACAGCTCTTATCGTTCCCTTGGAATATGGCCTTGAGACAGCTCATCCGTGTCCTTCACTGTGTTATCTCTTCTAACTTTTATTAAAACTTCAGCTCTCATCTGAAGATAGCTAATTAAATCCATGACAGATTATATACTCGTTTAAAAACTGCGCTGAGCTACTTTTTCGAAGGAGAACAGGGTTTATTTTCTTTTCCCATAGTTAAAACTAAGGGTATATAAGGAGGTTTCATTCATTTACAAAGACAAGATCCTTATCTTTTCCTAGTATATAGATAGGTTTATATTAAAGTTCCTTTGTTGCGTGACAAGACTCAGTGCAATTTCTCACAGTAATTATTTCTCGTTGCTGGAAAGATCCCTCAGCCTTATACTTTTGAAGTATATATATACTAACATATATGTGAATGCACATTTATACCCTGGAAAAGCATTGCTCTAAAATATAAATGCAAGCACAGTAAATTTCCTTTTTTAAAACGCTGGAAAGTCTTATCTATAATAATTTTGACAACATCACAGAAAGTAAATTTTTCTTTTTCTCTACAAGTAACGAGGAATCCTTTAAATTATTTAAAATCATACTAAGCATCATTTTCTTACATAAATTAAAAGCATACACAAATTCCATCACAGACTGGTCTTACTGTACTTCCACCCATCATCTCAAACTGCTGCTAGCTGGACTTGAATGCAAATGGCTTTGTTATCATAAATAAATATTTGCAGTAATGGATATACTGCTCTGCAGCAAACATTATGCAGCTCCTCCACTGTCTGCATTTTTCCAGCATCTAGAACACAAACCTGTGCACAGAACTGCTTCAGAGAGGTGCTGAAAATCGTAATACCCACTGAAAAAACCTGAGCATCTTTCACAACCATTAAAAAGAGATATAAAATATGCTCATGGAAAAACACCCTACCCTCTAGAAAATAGGATAAATAACCCACCTGAGCCTCTCTGTGATCCCTTCCTTCTCTTTAAGGCCTTTTGTAAGATATCCTTCATGGTGACCTTCATACTGTCCACCTGAATAAGTGAGAATCCATGAGCAGCATTTCTGCAAGACAGATGCACATGCATTTTTACAAAATCATCATCATCAGGCAGCTCACTGCAATTTTCATTAGTTTCAAGCAAAAGATTTGTTAGGCACAACAATTAACAAAGTTGTGCGATAAAAGTGAGTTAAAAGGAGAAACTAAGCAAAGTCCCTTAGAAAGGCAGAGGCAGAAGTGGAGAAAATGGATTGAGATTCAAGGTGTGTAAAGATTTTCATAATTTATCTTTATTTTTGATCACTTTGTGCTCATCATTAAAAAAGAAAAATGAGCAAATGCACCTGCAGAGCTCCTCAACTCCTCATTATTAAGTATCTGTTAGGCGTTCCTCAGTGCATACAAGAGAAACAGTTTGCAATGTCATTGTCATACAAGTCCCGATGGCAAACGTGACAAATCATTAAGAAGTGGAAGAACAACACTCAGAGAAATAACAGCTCTGCAGCACTATTAATGTACAGCATTACTGCAAACTAAGGAACGTGCTTTCTTTGGACATGTTTTTTGTGTACATCACAGAACAAAATATTGGCCATTGCCTGCAGGAAAGCGCACACCTTGGGGAAACACGGCCAGTGGCATGGGAATGGCTATGGATGATACCACCAGCCAAACACCAGAAGTGGCATCACTGGGGAAGCAGAGAAGGTGACAATATAATAGAAGAGACACTGGATTAATATATCAGTAAATTTTGCCCCTTAGACCTTGCAGTCAATCTCTGCTCAAGTCAGTAGATGTCACTGCAGACAGTTAGCACGGCAGTTTGAGAGCTGCTAGGCACCCACGGGGAGAGATTTGCACTGCATGGAAAAAACCTGGTTTGCAAAGCTATTTAGACAGGAGGAGGAGCTTTGTATCTGGCAACTAGGAATTTTAATCAGGGAGTAGAGCTCTGTATGAATATCACAGCTGGAATATTTTTTAAAAGTAACTGGCAGTCAAAAGCAATCCCAGCAACACAATAACATCATTAAAACCACGAGCATATTACATGTCACTTTAAGACACAAACACTGGGAATACAAGTTGGAGTTCAGCTGTGGCATCCCCAGCCCATGCTGTGACACAGCTTAGATGAATAAATGACATCTCCAAGCCCTCATCACACATTATCATGTCTCCAGCCCCCTGGCTGCAGGGCATACATGGTGACGAGTGAACTCCCTGCCTGGGCACATGCTGGCCACCACCTTGCTGTGCTGCAGATCACTTGTGCTGTTCTTATGGCTAGCAGAACCACAAGCACGCACTGTCTCGTTTTACCCTGCTCCCAGGGTAGAGTTACCTTATCTACCCCACTAAGCTTTCCAACTCAACATCATCTGCCCAGAGTGGCTCAAACAGGCAGAAGAGATGGTCAAGAAATCCACAGGGTGGTCATTCATGCATTACAAATGAAAAAGCCTGCCACGTTGTGAATAGTGCATCAGACAGGTCTGTTTTCAGAGCATCCCCAGCTCCTTGGGCAGCTCCCCCCCGGCTCCTCACCCCACAGCAGACAGTCCCACAAGCCACTAGTATAAAACAGCGTCTCCTTCTCATCAGTTGTGAGTCTCATCTGAATTTCATTCTCAATTTCCTTTGTTCTTGGCAAAATAAAACTGCCCAAAAGCCCCAAATTTATGTTCTCTAGACCATTTATTATTTATAACTCTATCTTACTCGTCTTCAAAGCAAATATTCCCAACCTTTTCATGCATCTACTTTTCCCCTCTCTATTTCTGCCATGTGGTTCATACAGAATGAGCAGAACTGAGCCCACTGCTCCACATGAGGGAGTACCATCCATGCCTGCAGTGGTGAGATTGCCAGTCTCGGAAAAGCCCAAGGATTCGGGGGGGTTGACTAATGCCATGTAGTGAGCAGAGACCTTCCTCAGCTCTTCAAACCTTCCCTTAAGCTGCCTTGGAGCTGGACAACGTGCATGAGCACCACACAACATCCTTCCATTGCCCAGCAGTTGCCTGGGCATTCACCTCGCGTCCCAAACTCACTACAGCACTAGCCCAAATTGACCTGCTGAAGAGTTTTTAAAGTGAAAAACCTCTTGAACAGCCATACTATAATTACAAAATGAAACTACCTTTGTGCTTTTATTTACATAACACGATGTTTGTCAATGAAGCTCTACAAGAAAAGCCTTACAGACATGACGCAACCATCAGAACACCCGTTCAAAAGACATTTGGTGCCTTAGAGTAATTTGTAAACTGCTCTGCAATACAGAAAGGTTTCCAGAGAACTGCAACCAAAATATAGGAAAATAAAATACAGGGCCTGTAGCTGACACCATGACCAGCCCCAGCTCTGACCATAGTCAGAACTGGTGGACTGACTACAGCTGACCCAGCTTGGGGCTGCTCCCACCAGTGTGTATCTGGAACCTCCCGAAAATGGAAAATTGTCTTTTGATTCCTGACACTTCAGCTGCTAAAAAGCACATGCTGCTGCTGATCCCGTTCATGTTGCAGGCCATCCCGACTTGGTCAATTCTTTCTATTGAGCAGCTGGCCTGAGAACTGTCAGACTAATTTTCCTGACACTCTATTACTAACTCATGCCTGAGCCTCGGCCATTCTTTGCCTCAGAAGCTGGATCTCATCCCAGAACAATCTTTAAAAGTTTACTTTACTGATCAAAGCAAAATAAGAAAAACCTCTGTGTTTTACTATATTTAGTGTGTTATCCAGTAAGTGAGACCTTGGCAAGAGCACTGAAATGTAAAGCGCACCCCGCATTCGTAAACTTTTGGATATTTGCTCTGGAGCAGAGCCAGAGGGTCTGAAATGCCTGTCTCAGTTCAGATGCATGATTCTCCCTTCCTCTGCTCTGGCTCACTGGGCATGCAGCCCTGGTTTTCTCCAACAATACACCACAGAACCTCAATAATGACATTTTAGCACTCAGTAAACCCACAAATCTGAGCCAAGGGTGGATTTAAGCCCAGACCAAAGGGATTCTGCTGTCACCCTGGGGTCAGGCCGAGGTGTCAGAGCCCATTTCCTGTGCTGCCGCGGAGGAGAAGCCCCACACCGTCTCCTATCAAACAGGCTGGGAGTCTTGCAGCCACCCTCCACACTGGATCACCTGAAACATCATCAATCTACCGTGACCCACCTTCATGTGGAAATAGCACAGTGAGGCTCCTGTGGAAGCAATACACCCTGCACCTCACCTAGCCAGCCTCCCAGCTACGCTCTGCGTCGGTAATGTGCATGAACTGTCCCCTCATTCCTTCATTACAGTTATGAATGGCATGTTTCCATTCCATTCCTTTATTACAATTAAGAATGGCATGTTTTCAGTTACCCTGCTAACGTGTGATACCTTTATTTTAAGTTAACACCCTAGGAAAGGAGAGAGACAAGCAGATGCTATTCAATCAATTAAAACTGCTGCTTACAGATTGGAAGCCAAAGAAATTCCTTAGCTTGTATTTTCTGTCATTTTGCAAAAACATACCTGGGTGACAAGGTTAAATCAAGCAAAGGAAATCCCTGGCACTTATCATCCACAGGCATTACTGATAAATTGTGCAGTGGAGGAATAAAGGATTACCTTCTGTATTTTTTCATTACACTTTTCTTTTGTTACAGAATACATAAATCCATTGTGGCACAATGTAATATGTATCATCGTGCTACCCCTGTGGACGTTTCATAACGGCTGCCATGTCTGTGCAGTCAGGAATGATAAGTGAACCACCCGTGAATGTTAATGATAGTGATCATTCTGCGGTAACTTGGCTTTCCATCTTCTTTTACAGCCTCAGCGCTGGAGCCAGGGTGGCAAGGTTCAGAAGAGGAAAAAGAAAACAACACAAGAGGCAAGAGCTTCGTCAGGCTGACACCGGGGTGTTGCCCTGGGGGGGGAATGTACTCATAGGCGGCATGGAAACAGCAGTGTCCTCTCCATGGGCTCTGTTTGCGTGACAAAATAAAACCCCAGTGCTGAAAGGACAAAAGGTTTCTGTTCTGACTCGAGAAACAAACTTTTCCAAAAGCTGCCTTTCCAATCTGGAGCAGGATTTTTTATTTTTTAACTTTTCTTAGCACTGAAATGGAATTTATAGCCCTTAAAGCTCGCTGCAAAAGATGCCTGGCATGGTTGAAAGTGCCTGTGGATGACTAATAACGATTTCCACTTGATCAGCACAAAGTCAAAGTTAAGACTAAAAATCCCAGTTGACGCAATGCACTTCACTTAAGCTGGGTAATTTCTAAGATAAAGTGCACGGTGATATTAACCATAGTAACTATGCCAGCCTCAATTTTTATCCCAAACGTAAATCTAAATGATCTTACTTTAGCGCATCTCAGGTTAGCCTTGATAACTTCCTGTTCTCTTGAGTTTAACTTGCTGTGTCTTGACATTGCTGGAGGCTATCATTAGACATCTAGAAGTCTACTTCCTGCTCTGACTCCTTTCTTTCTCCGACTCCTTTCTCCTGCCCTTCCTACCTTCTGAACCTTGGCACCTACACTATCCTTCTGAAATCTGCATTTCATAACTATTCTAAAATGTACTCTGCAGATTACCTACACCCATGTAATAACTGACAATGGGCCTTCTGGGGAGTGCTTCTGTAATCTAAGTAAAACACACGCTTCGAAGCTTTGAACTGAATTTGTAAATGTATGATGAAAGCCTGGTATTTTAAAACTGTTTCAACCTTAATCTACCAGGTATAGCAGAAGTGCTGCTTTGATACATATGTAACAGTCAAAGTAACATAAACACAATATCAAACCAGAAAAAAACAGAGCAGAGGAACTGTATGCCAAATTTCATCTGTGTGCCAACTGGCAGCTGAACTACAACTCCTAGAAACACCATTAGATCGGGTAAGTCAAGTTGCGATAATAAAATTTCCAAGGGAAAAAGCCCTAATAATAATATAGATTTATTTTAAACTACCTTGTTCAGAGTCTTTCAGGTCTTACCTCATCATCTCAAGGAGTCTGCACTTACATGAATGCATTGCTTTGTTTGACTCCTCCTGACAAATCCTTCTCAACATCAAAGAGGGCTGTTTGCGAGTGCCATGTTTGACATTGGACAAAGTACTGCTTTCCACAACAGACAGTTTCCAAAAACATAACTCGCTAGACTAATGGGCAGTTAGAAGCCAGAATGACTGCCCTCCGTCTTCTCCTTGTGT
This sequence comes from Nestor notabilis, assembly GCF_000696875.1. Classification (NCBI taxonomy): domain Eukaryota; kingdom Metazoa; phylum Chordata; class Aves; order Psittaciformes; family Psittacidae; genus Nestor; species Nestor notabilis. The sequence goes on along the minus strand of NW_009928261.1, from coordinate 21,430 downwards.
AACTTTGCCAGAGTCCTTGGAACTTGCCAAATTCGGTCATGCCTGCTTAGCTTGCTCGACTGATTGTGCCAGAAAAGAAAATAAGACACAGATGTATTTGAGCTCTTTGAGATGCCAGTAAGAGAGACAGCTAATGGCTTCATTTCGACCCTCCCCTACCAGCTGGGCACAGGTGGGGGGATAATGAGGTCCCTCTCCCTAATCAAACTCAATTATTTACTACTCTATATAGCCACAAAGACATTCACATTCAGCTCAGAATATAAAATACACTGTGGGCTACTTCTAACCACCGCCACTGGGTATTTATAACCAACTCAAGTGGCTAAGAGTTTGCCTTGGCAGGAGTTTAAGTGTATAAAGTTCTGCAAACTGTTTCTGCTCAAACATGTCCTGCTGAAGCGGGGTCCCTGGCAGGGTTCCATAACTGTCAGCTCGGTAGCTGCACAACATCGGAAAATATATCCAATATGCAGGATGGTGAGGTCTGAAATCAAACACCATGTTTCATCATGAAGCTTCTCAGAAGCATCAACCTTCTTCAACAGTGATTCAATATTAATAAACATTACAAGTCACAAGCCTGACACAGCAGCAGCTGAAATACTCCGGCATGAGGAGGAAAAAAAGAGATGCAAAATACAAAACCACAATTACATGCCCTGGTAGGGTGACAGGGAAGAAGATGTAGAATTTACAATGAATCCCTACAAAAATAGACACCATACACATTTGAACTCACACTAGTAACAGCTCCTTGATCAAGTGATAATCAAGTACTTCTTTATTCTAGGGGACTCAATAAAAATGCTAATTTAAAGCTAAATCTTTACAAATAACTATTTGCACAGGAAGTACAAGCAATTTCAAATTAACATGACACAGAGAAAAAAACAATACCTATCAGAAAAGCACTGCTTCTTATGATGCAGTTGTCCTATTTCTAATTGTCAGGACCTCCCGATTAGAAGGAAGGTCCTCACATGAGCACAAATTATGTTAAAGCAAAAGATTTCACATTTCTTTTGCAGGATTTGCAGCTGGACCTTAATCCTGCTACAAACACCCGTCAGAGAACTGCAGTGCAGGCCAGGATCCTGCTGAGGAGTCTGGGATAAACACAGGAACACCGATTCCACCTTCTCCAAAGCTGATGTCCAAAACCTGAGACCACATGTGTTCATTGCAGTTAAACAGTAATCTCTATGTACTGAGTAGAGACAATGGGGATGTAGGTAGGAGGCAGTTGAGAAAGAAAGGGGACCTTTTCCAGAAAGAAATCATCAATAATTTAGAATCTTCTAATGAACAGGCTTCTTAACTGGTCTACCTGCAGTAAACACTTGTGATCCTTTTTGATTGCATAGAATTAGAACAGAATTTTCTATATACCTGCTGGTATTTTTCTGGGGATACTGAAAATTCAGGATTATCTTGAAGATAAAACAATCATAGGATCATAGAATTAAAAAAATCAAATCCATGGCAAACTCAAATCCACTGACTCTACAGAAATGCATGCGGGTGAAGGAGATGTTCCCTCTTATAGACAAAACATGCAGCATTCTTTGGTTAGGTGGAAGGAACTAAATATTCTGCAATTCCACAGGCAAAAAAGCCCATTCCCCAGCTCAGCTGTGTGACTGGAACCTGCACAAACCAGAAGTGGACCTTGTGATACGACCGGCAGGATTGCTTCATTTCATAAGTAGTGTGGCTGGAGCAAAATGAAGATGATGAGCTCACACTTCATGTGCATTCCAAATATTTACTAGCAGGAGTGCAACAGTTCAATCTTCTCCACTAACCATATGCAGAAGGGCTTCTTTTCTTCTCTGCAGTTTCAGACTCGAAGGCTCACCCCAGTTGCTGCCACCAGCATTTACTTCTCTACCTGCCTCAAGACAGAGCCTAGACCAGGGCACTTGCCTGCAGAGAACCACAAATACATGTGGCCCCAAATTGTGCTAAGTTCACATAGAGAAAAGTAAAGAAGAAAAAGGACCCACTGCTGTTTCCCAGTGATGGAGAACGTTCGCACCCATACTCACATGCGCACAAAGAGCGACTGTTTGGCTGCCAGGCCGGGGGACGAGTACTTTTCAACCAGTGCCAGAGTGCTGAAGCCAAACTTGTGAATGGGTTCATTGGAATCCAAGGGTGGAAAATCTGTGTCAACCTCGCCATCGTCCTCAGCAATATGGAGACAGTAGGCATTGACGTTGTCGCTGAAACAAAGAGAAGACAAGTTTATTCAGGAGGGATGTTAGAAACCTAATTCAGTTCAGCCCAGCCATACCAGTACCATCCGTCCATGCTACAGATAACAAACCAGCAGACACGCCTGCTACAGGAACAATACACTGAAAAGCCACTGATGGCATGTACATAAACTTGTCCCAAACATACCTTGCTATCATAACCATGTGGT